>NC_065921.1:87128234-87432259 GCF_024586455.1 Bactrocera neohumeralis | reverse complement strand
ACTGTGAAATATACTTTATATGTGCAATTTGTGCAAAGTGGAGAGTTTGGAGAGATTGAAAAATTCGTTAGAATCAGCTCTTTTATGTAGTGTTTAATGACTGTACTTGAAATATGCTCTTAAAACAGATTATTTTCTATGTGGAGAGTTTGGAGAATTTTAAAAATTCATTACAAACAGCTATTTTCTGCAATTTTAAACAACTTTACTTGAAAGATACGTTTAAAATAGACCATTTGCAAAGTGTACAGATTGTAGAAGTTTTATATAATATTATTTAAGTGCTTAAATATTTTTCAGGTGCGAACTCGCATTTTTTATGATTTATATGTATATGTAATTTGACATATGGTATTTTCCTATCCTTTTCTTCTAGCTGATCTCATATTACTGAAACGATTGCTACTTAATTTTATAAAAAATGCCAAATTTAACTTACCAGTCCCTCCAATCTGCCATGGCGAAAGCACAAAAACCGCCCAACTTGTTTGGCATAAAGCGTAATAAAGAATGGATCGCCATTAAATGGATCACCAACATTATCCATGGTTATAGGCTCTGCAAGAATAAAAACAAAATTGTTAGGTAAGTAAGCGTTTATTTTAAACTATGTATACTCAGGTAATACAGCTTAATTTGATTATTTAACTAATGTGAAAAAAGCAACACGCTTTTATTAAGCAGCTATCAAATATTTATCGTCATATTGTAAAGTCATTTCACCTATTTTCTTATGATGACATACGAAAAATATGTATGTATGTACATATGTCTGCATTCGTCTGCCGCTAAGCCTTGCCATTCGGTCATAGCATTTCTCATATATTGATCACAGTTTAAAAATACTTGCGCTACGCAGAAGTGCAAATATTTTAAACTCGCGACTTAGTGCACACACGGCCAAAGAGCCGTTTTCCTTTTGCTTCTTTACCAATTTTGTTGCCATTAAAAGGTATGTGGCGGCTTTTTACGACGAGAATAAAACACACTTGAGATAGTATTCATAGTACGTATACGCCCCGGTGTCGCCATTCGATAATCATATTGAGGCGAATGGTCTCCGTTTGCCAATGGATTAATTTCCTGGAATCACGTTTAATTATTTGCGTTATCGCCCAAGATAGTGACAGCAGTGAGTGGCTTTACATTAAACTCCCTAACTAATGCTTATCAATCCTAATCTCACAAAAATATGTGCGATCTTTTTAAATGATATTAAGAAAAAAACTACATGGCAAATTTCAATTGTTAAGGCAAATACTTTAACGCTGTATTAATAATTATAAATATAAAGTAATGTTAATAAAAATAATTTTGGAGACATTTTTACTGTCGCATTTTTGTGATTTATTCAACAAAACTTATGTTTTATAGATGATTAACAAAGATTGCAAACAAATTTGGCCAGTGTAGAGTTTGGAGACTTTTTGAAAAAATAAAAATATATCAAGTTATATAAAACTTATGTTTTATAGATGACTAACAAGATTGCAAACAAATTTGGCTAGTGTAGAGCTTGGAGACTTTTTAAAACAAAAAATATATATCAAGTTTATAATTTGCTTTTCGTGCTTATTTAAAATACCCACAATTTATCCGTATTAACTACTTTTCACCGGTTCATAATATGTATCTTTGCATGTGCCGTTCACATGAAGTACCTGTACATATGTATATAAGTATGTATGTATGTATGTATATTCAAGTTATCTAACATTTGATTCTTAATAAGTAAATGCACACTTCACGCAAGTCAAACGCCTTTAACACGACTTAGCGCCGCATGGCACCAACAAGTGGTGATGCCAACGAAAACCTCGTATACTGCATAGTTCCTAAAATATTCACACACATTTTTATATTTACATACTTAGCAGATCAATTCTCCAATGTCAAAAAATTGAAATGTGTCAAAAATTTGTTCAAAATAACATACAAGTCATATAAAAAGTATTTCTAGTAGTCATAGCCATAACAATAGTAAGATATCAATACAGTCTACAACTTAACAACAACTTAAAGCAACAAAAAGCGCTATGCAAATATTTTTATGGTGACATACATACATACACATAGGTATGTACTTATCGTACTAGATACTATGGAATTTTATCAATTACGTTTTTTTCCTACATTTTTCTTCGACATTTGATTATTTTATCGCTTGTTTGTAGAAGATTTATGGAAGTAGTTGTGTACGATTTATTTTTTAATCTGCCCCTTACCCACTTACCCTCTTTAGTTTTCAAATGTTTTACTACTTATTTCAAAACAACAAATATTCAGCATACATACAATGTATGTATGTACATATGTATGTAGGTATATATTATAGTAAATTTAAAATCAGCCAATAGGCAAAAAAAAATTTAAGCATGTTATCACCACTGATAGCGAAATACTAGTACGCAAAAAGTTTGTTTTGTTTTGCTTTTTTTCACTTAATACGAATATTTTGCTTTTTGTTTATTTACTAGTAGTAAGCGTTGATATTGAGTGAAAGCTACTTATTTTCATTGTCATATGTTATAGATATACCTTTTGCTGGGAGGAAAACATATGTGCGCACCTAAAATCACATGCACATTGAATAGTCTGCATTTTCAAAATTGGAGAGTTTGTAGAGTTAAACGCTTTTCATATTTTTTAACATTTATCGGGTTTTACAGTGAAATATAACTATTATTGAACAATTGGTGCCTTTTCAAAAGTTCGGAGAGTTTGGAGACTTTAAAAAAAAAGTATTATAAAACATACTACAACCCAAATAGCTACTTTTAAGTTTGGAGAGTTTGGAGACTTCTTTAAAAATGTACTGTAACTCAAATAGCTACTTTAAACTGAGTTGTTGCATATCAGGATGTAACAAATGACTAAAAATTTATAAATTTTCGCCAAGTATACGTGTGACCTCATAATTTTCCTTGAAATATTTTAAGCATTAAACCACATATTCACACCTCGCATACTAATTACTCAAATGACTTCATAAAAATTTAATTGAAATCGTCATCTACTATGCCATTAATCATAATCGTACTAAAGTGCAATGGCGAATCCAGTTTAAGCATTTAACTTATTTCCTAGAATATTTTCAGTTTCGCTGAAATTCAGTGTTAACATAGCGACCTAGAAAATCCTATGAATGACAGTAACTTGCGGCGCTAATGACAGCGACCGAAAACCACAAAATAAATAGTGGAACTTCAACTGCGTGTTGTGCGGCATGCGTGGGTCTTACACGCCAATGGCAAAATGTTTACACAGGAACTTATAAGTAGTATGTTTAAGTATGTGCTGGTGCGAATGGTACATACATATAATCAATGCGTTAATCGGCCAGCGAACCGGTCACATACTTTTGGTAGTATTATATTTTATTGCTGACAATCATAATAAATACAATAATTGCAATTAAACGGGCGCTTAATAATATCACAAGCACTCAGGAGTTCACATGCCTATTTAAATGGCTGTGTGTGTGTGCGTGTGCTACAAAACCGCAAAGCAACCTTTAAATTGACAGATGGCGCCAACAGCTCGCACTGACGGCAGCAAAGCAACTCTACAGTGAAATGTTATTCGCTATAGAGTTGCATTAATTTCATTTAATATTTATTTGCCATTTTTTCCACATAACAACTGCCATGAAGCGACATTCTTGCGATTTAACAGCGAATTTATGTGCGTCCACGAGTGAGGACTTTAAATCAACGGCAATAAGATATTAAATTACCATAATTTAATTAAGTTGCTACAAAATATACACCAAATACGACATACCAGACAGCATAAATCTGCAAAATGGAGAAAAGTTTCGCTTAAGCGCATGAGGACAGACGCAAAGCGAGAGTTGAAAGCACCGAAAAAGGTTAGCTACAAAAGCCAAATCAATTAGAATTGCAAAATTGAAGTAAAACAAAATTTCCAATGAAAATTTATTACGCTCCCTCTGCAGCGAGACAATCCCAATGGGAGCGACAGACGAGCAGCTGTGCTTGGCGTGTAGAAATTGAAATATTTCTTAATTTCTTAATAGCACACGCACACATATTTATTGTACATATGAAATTTGCGTGTAGACATCTCCACAGTGTGGTTATTTATGACATTGATTCTCAATAAATCCCGCTGTTTCGGCAAGGAGTTGAAAGCTCAATTTGATTCTGAACTTGAGTAGAAACTGAAGCTGAATGAATTCTGAAGCATGCCGTATTATTTTTTTATTTTTTGTTTTTATGTTTTTTAATCTTTTTTTTTTTTTTTGTTTAACAGCGTTTACTTCTAAATTTCATAACAGTAAGAATTATAGTTGCAAAGTTGAAATAACTTACGTGCAAAAGCTATGTTAGCTGCAGTCACCTTGCCGACGTCATTTATATGTAGCGCTCGGTCGTTGTGGGTCGTAAGCATTAAGACATAGTCTTTTGCTTTTGTGTAAGCTGGAACTACAAAGGCAAACATTACCTGTAATGAAAAAGCATAAGTAAAATTATTTTTTTAGCAATTGTAAATAAGATGCAGCTTAAACTGTAAAAAAAACGTAGAATAACTATTGCTGTATAGTGAGAATAATAAAAAATCCTTATAAGAAGTGCACATAACAAAACAAAAAAATTGGAGACTTTCGATATTCAAATTTTTTTTTGTCTGAAAATGCGAGAAATACTAAACCATCCTTATAACAGGTACATAAAACAAAAGAAAAATAATTGGAGACTTTCAAAAACTTCCGATTATCAATTTTTTTGGCTGAAAATACAGAAGTGCTAAAAAATCTTTATAATAAAGTGCTCAAAGCAAAAAAAAATTTTGTAGACTTTCAAAAACAAAATTTGTTTGGCAAAATTAAGACAATAGCGTTTATAAAGCATTCAGTAAGCGATAAAGCTGGGAAGCTTGGTGCAAAATTGCTGGAGAGTTTGAAAATTTACTATATCTATATGTATTCAAGAAAGTGTATATTCAACACTATAACTTTAAAAACTTTTCAGCAAAAATCCTACATAAAAGTACTCAAAATTTGTTTAATGTGGCACCCTACCGCACACACCAGTGTAACCAAACCCGCACAAAGTTGCTAAATTGTTAACTTTCGGTTTCACTTTATCGCGCCTTTGCGCGCTTAATCCCTGCCTGACATAACCCCACTTTATTGCATCGCGAGCGTTATTAAATGACTTTCATTAGCATTCCAGGCGCTATCGTAAAACACGTTCTTAACAATATCGCTCTCTCTCTAGTGGCAGCCGATTGCGCGGCTTACGCGCTGATATACGAACAATAAAAATGCAAATATTGTCATCGGCGCGCACATTTAATAGCAAGTTTATTAGTCATTATTTGCATAGCCGACAATTAAAATGCAATTCATAAATTCCATTTCATTCCGCTAAGAACAACAAGCAAAGAAAAAATGGGCACGCTTGAAAAGACAAAAAAATTGTGAAAGAATAACAACAAGAACTACAAGAAGCAGCATCCACTTAAACGCTCATTGAATGTGTCACAAAAGGCAACGAAGACTTGAATGCCGCCCAAAATTGCGACACGGTCCAGACTTTTATACGAGTACGGCTCGGCAGAACAAAAGGCCGCAAGCGGGTCCACATGCTTGGGGTATACCGAAAAAATTCCCACCATAATAACAATTATTAAAATTGGAATAATAATGAAGCAGAAGAAAGAAAAAAGTTATACAATATGCTTATGAAATCGGGCAAGAATTGATGATGATGACATCGATGCTGGGACAGCGAGTGCACGCTGACGGCAGGCAATCAGCGCTGTTGCCGATGCGATCATTCGCGAGACGGCGTAAGTGCTGCTGGAGGCTTCACAAACTAATAGCTTGGGTGTGATAGTGTTGCAGATAAAAGAACGATAATGAGTAACTGATTAAAGCAAATGATATGCGCTAGTGCATTTGAGATCCTTAATTCATGCCATGAGCTGGAAATTGATAAATTTGTGCCAACAGGCGCAGCGGAAGCAATGTGTGAAGTGAGGCTTCATATCTGTTATCTATATTTTATTTACATATCTATGTGGCTAACGGAAGTGCTTGTGTCTTGTTTCTTTCGGTTTGTCATTCGATCCGACAATTTACATAATCAAAATCAAAGTGGTAAAAACTAACATCAGAATAAACAAAAATCGTGCAACCACAGCGAACGAACCGCAAAGCACTATCAATATGCACCCATTTTCAAGCGGCGTTTGCATGTGTGCCTTATAATTATTATTGTTGTTATTGCTGCCGCTCAAGGCACACATGTTGCAGGTGTGTGTGGTTTTTGGCAGTCGGTGCTATATTTTTGCTGACAAGTGTGTAACGTGTCGGATTATAATGTCATATCAATTTTTTATGCCTTCACTCGCGTCGACAAACCTTTTTTGCGCTTGGTCTCTTTGTATAAGCGCGTGCAAGTGCAGACATGCAAGTCATTTCAGTTATGAAAAAATTTACTTTGAAGTCAAAATGTTGCTAAGTGTATTAAAGTAGTGAAATTCAGGCGAAAAATTGTGTATGCCGTGCATTATTGCATTAAAATAATGTACTTGCTAATTGATTGGTAATGGAAAGTAGTACTTGCATCAGCACGCTGAACGGCAATATATTGTTGTTGTTTGGAAATGGCTCTTTTTTTGAAGATTTTTTCGATTTTATTATTCAGTTTTCTGCTATTTTGAAAAGTCTCCAAAATTTTCGAAACTCTCCAAATTTTGTAATTAACAAAAAACTACTTGCCAACAAATGTAAGAAAAAAAAACAAACAAAAAAAGAAAATGTAAATAGTTTTGCAATTGCAACAAAAAGTGTTAATTTTTAAATGTCTCCAAAAATGAAAAAAAAAATATATGTATATACATACATACATATATATTTTTGAAATTACATAGAAAAATATAATTTTTTTAAGTATTCAAAGGTAAAGGACATATGTAATATTGAAATTGAAATTGAAACAAAAAGTATTAATTTTTGAATGTGAAGTTGTTTCAGCTTAACCTCGTACTAATTCCAATTTGCAATTGTTTTAAATAATATTTTGATTGCTTTTCACTATTTTGAAAAGTCTCCAAAAATTTCGAAACTCTCCACAGTTTTCAAACAACAGAAACCTGTTTGCATTGTAGTATAAGTAAGTAGTCTTGAAATTGCAACAAAAAATATTAATTTTTTAATGTCTCCAATGTCGCCACTTACAATTAAATGCTGACTTTTTGTCGTTTTTTATTCCTATATTATAATATTTATACATATATAGTATATAAAGTTATGCAAATATTTTGAAATTGAAACAAGAAATATTCATAATATATGTATGTACATACATATATGTAGAACCGCTCCCTTCTAACCGCACAATCTACGTCCCAAGAAACATTTTCAAAAGGATTATTTAGTGATATAGGTGACTGCAGGCGACAAATAAGCCTACAAAAGCTCATAAGCTTAATCCTTTGTAGCGCCGCTATGCAGAAGTGGCAAGTGGACAACTGTATGAAGCACACGCACACAAGCGCGACTAAATCACATTGGCTGTCTGTCGGTAGGAGTAGCCGTATTCACCTTGCTGCAACTCCGCTATGCCAATAAACTACTGCAGTAGCAACAACAATTATAAACGACAGTAGAAATACACAACGGCTTATAGTCCTGGCATAGCGGCATCAACACAGCGCCACAATTGTTATGGCATTAAATGTGAATTTATTGAAATGCGCTCATGTTGAAAATAGATTTGCCAATGTCGCATGATGCCTTCACTGCATTGTTCTACAAACTTAAATTGTTTGCATATGTGTGTGTGCGGCAGCAGCTGTTGAACGGCAGTCAACGTAAGGCAATAAAAATTCTTGCCGACAGAGAGACAAAACGGCGCTCACCAAAGGATGAGTTTACTTCACACATACACAAATATACATATATTTATATGCGTTTGTGCCAATGTGGAAGAGAGTTGCCGCCGCTTGTTTTCTTGCCGTTCTTTTTTGTGTTGGCAATGCGCCGCTCATATCAGTAGAGCCAATTGATCTGGCGCTTTAATGTCGCCTTTTAAACGAATAATTTAAATTAAGGCCACTTTAAGGTACACATGCACTTACATATATGCGTATGGCTTGTAGGCCCTCAAGCTTTGCCTAGCACAAATGCGCAGGCATAAATTGGATTTAAGGTCAATTTTCAATTAAAATATGCACAATCAAGGGCAAGAATAATATGCTTATGTAAAAAAAAAAACATATTGAACGCGCCGCATAGGCTTCATGCCAAACATGGCAAGACACAAGGGACTTAGTGTGTACAGATAAAAATAATAAAACATGTGGGCTTCGCCAAATATGGACAGCATGTAGCGCTTAAGCTCCGTCTACTGATAAAAAACGGTTTCCTTTCGACTTTTTGACTGCCGAAACTAAGCAACATATTAGCGCTTAAACTCCGCTGACTGCCAAAGTCCGCATTTCCTACACTTGTTTTCTAGCGCCTGAGACCATCACCTAATTTTGCGCCACATTTCTTACATCATCATCTCTCGATCACTCGTATCTTTTACCAGCGCTTATCGCACGACAGCTTCTCCTGCCACAATACTGAGTCCACAAAGCCCGCGCTTAAGTTTTCGCCTCAGAACTACAAACCCCTTGAAGCTTACGAAAGCAACGACCATTGTCCTGCTACGCTAGTGCGCGCTCGCTCACACCTGTGGCGTAGCTAGCGCTGAATTGCACCACGCGTAAGCCGTCTGCTTTATGTACAAGCTTAAGCAATGTGATTGATTACACCGAAAATATTTTTTTTTTCATTTTCTATTTTACAAAACACCATTAGGCGCTATTGCAAAATGTACATACGTTTGTGTGTGTGTGTATAATTACTACGTTGTTTGCTTTGAGCCAGCGCAAAGTGTAATTAAAATTGATTTCTGTACATAAGCTTTCTTTTAATACCCGCCAGCTTAGTGGGCTTTTCAGCGATAGGGGTAGTGCCTGCCATCTCTGTGATTCCATCAAACAGCAAACAGTGGAATTTTTCATATATACAATATTTGTATATTTACAAAAAAACGACAACCAACACTATCACCGCCTTTTTCTCTACCGAATCATGCATCTAGCACTTTGTAATTGCATGAAAATTGATGAAAACACCGCCAGGCTTTTTTCTTTTTTTTAATTTGCATAGGTAATTGATTGCTTGTTTGAGTTCAGCAAAATTGTTTAAATATTTTTCTCTATCAAATACTTGACTCGCATTCCTTTCTATATTCGTAATAGTAAATAAAACTATTTTAGGTTATGTGCTGTTTTCCTGCGCCTTAAGTAGCCAGAACGATTTTTACAGATTTTGAGTGCCTGTTTTTTGAGGTTTCACGCGTGAAAATGCTGAACAACACGCTCAAAATGGTTTATGATATCATTTATTGGTATACTTTTGACTTTTATTCAGCCATTCTTCAGCCATGAAGTCTTATAAATAGTGGCCATTTTTTCTTTATGACCATGGGTAAGCCATTATGAGTGGTTGGCTAATGTGTAGGGATTTTCAGGTATTTACTAGATATACGCGTTGCTTGGAATGTTCTGCGTGGTGCGTTATAAGCATATATGGACATCTATACTATATGAAGATGTGAAGTGTTCGGGGTAGCAAATATGTATTTTGTCCTAGCGATTTTAAGCGTCATTGAAAGGTCTTAACCTGGTATTAACAAATTGCTCATGCCCAACTTGCGATGGCTTAGTACAAGCAGAATTTCATAAAAACAAAAAATGTATGTTCTTTCAGATGATTGATATGAAATGGCGCATTAAAGCTACTTTTCATATTAAAAACATATTATCATTAAATTAATTTAGCAAAATTTTATTGTATTTTATGTTTTTAATATATCATCACCTAAAATGCAAAATAATGTAACATTATTTTTCATAAGTCTGCAGGTGAAAGAATAAGGACAAAATACCCAACATTCACATTAAAATAAATTTTGAGTTTTGGTTATAAAATAGTAATATATTGGTTATCATACCCTGATAATGAAGCCAAAGTTGTGGTTATAAAATGGTTATGTATTGGTAATTATATCTGATTGCGTTTTGAGATTTGTTTTTGATGATACGCTGTTTTGCATTTTAGGTGACGATATGTAGATATAAATATATGGTTTTTATTTTTACTCGTATATATGTCTCAAGCATTTGAATAGGTTTGCTTGTCATTTTTTGGTGATTTTTCCAAAAATCAAGCATTAAAAGAAAGGTTTTCTTCAATTTTCCTTTTCGAATACTTGATTCACATATACAAATCGTCACCTGAAATGCAAAATAACGTATCATCAAAAAATTCGAAATTGAGTGTCTTATTGATTACGATTCACTACATCAAATTGCATACATAATATTACATATGTTCAACATTTTCAGGTTCTGCGGTCAGATATAAACCAGTTTTAGCCAATATTAAAATTTTGTTTCACTGATGTTCCATTTTATTTCATGTTTCATTCATGCCACTGTAAATTTTCGAAAATGTTGTTACGTTATTTTGCATTTCAGGTGACGAAATATATATTTTTCATAAAAATCATAAGTTATTATTTCAAAATTTTAATTTTTCACGCTCTACATACCCACAACCACCCCATCTAGAGACAACCGGTAAAAGCAAAGTTCAAATCCAAAATATTGTACGAGCAATTAAACACCCGCTAGGTGTCACAATATCCGCTATAGTCGACACTCTGCCAAATATAAAGCTAAGTAATTAGAATAATCTACGACAAAATGATGACTTTTCTGACCCGACATTTCTCAAATCGAACACATAACTCAAATTTCAATTGTAACAAATCCGAAACTCATTGCAGCCCATTAAAAGCATCAAAACACAAACGAAAAAATAATTTATATTTCAAAAAAAAATTACATTTAAAAAATATTAAAAAAATATTTAAAAAAAAATATCTATCAACAACAACTGATAGCTCTTCCAAAAACATGTCGCAGCACAAGCTGAAGACATTAATCTAAGCCGCTGTGAGGCACTAAATCTCTAATCAGCCGAAACGCGCCGCTCACATCGTAAAATTAACACTTAGCACCGAGCTGAGCAGCGCTGATTGTGTACTACATATAAAAAAATATTCGAAATATGCACCCAAAAACCAAAAACAAATGGTTTCTGTTGTCACACGCTTTATCTGCGAGTTTTCTATATTTTTCAGCCATTTGGTCGCCAACAAGCGCGAAAGGCGTTTCAATGCCCATCTCATATTGTTTATTTATAAATATGTACATACATATATGTATATATATATTTTTTGTTGTTTTTTTGCTTTCAAGCCCTAGTCAAAGCTTGCTGCACTTATTAGTGTTGTGGTTTATTGTATTTAATTTTGTTAATTTATTTGCGTTTTTTGTTTTGTTTTTAATATCAATTTTTATTACAGTCTACTTATGTTCGCTTTGTCGCAGTTCAATGGCGTTCAACCCAGCTTTTTCGAGTGCTCGCGTAAATACTACTTACAGATATCGGAACATATTTTTTGTTGTTGCTTTTAATACAAATATGTAGCTGGTGATTGCGCTAAGTGGCGTTGGGGCGCATTGTTGACAAGCGCAATGAGACAAAAATTTATGTGGAAAGTTATGAGTGATCACTTAGGCTGATAATCGGGTAGAGCAGATGGTCGCGGCATTTTTTTTTTTTTTTGAAAGTATGGGACTTTTTTCAAAAAATTTTTTTTAATGGTTTTTATTAGCATGCGCGCTGTTATAGTGTAAGCGTTCACATGATATTAAGCATTTTTTCATATACATATTTGTAATTTGAAAAAAAAAATTGTAAAATTGTTAAAGTGGAACAATTTTTTTTCTTAATTGAAAAGTTTTAAATTTTAAAATTATTATAAAAAAATTAAATTTTGAAAAATTAAAAATTTTATTTTTTTTTCATAAAGTTTTTTGAAATAATGCATAGTTTTGAAAAATATTAGAAATTAGAAAATTTAAAAGTTTTCATTTGAAACAAAAAAAAACTGTAAAATATTTAAAACAAAAAATATGATATTTCTAAAAAAATTTTAAAAAATTCAAAATGTTTTTTCGACAAAATTTTTTTTTTTTTTTGGTTAAAACTTTTAATTTTTTTTTGAAAAATATGATTTTTTTAATAAAGATTTTTCAAAAAATTTTAATATTTTTAAAAATTTGAATTTTTTTGAAAAAAAATCGTTATATTTTTCGAAACAATGCAAAATTTTCAAAAACAAAAATATTTTCAATATAAAACTTTTAAATTTTTTCTTAGAAAATGTTATGATTTTTTTTTTAAATTATGATTTTTTTTATTATTAATCCAAAAAAAAATTTATAACATTTTCCACAACAAATTATTTCTTTTTTTAGAATTTTTTTTTGTTTGGAACAAAAACCTATTTACATATGTATGTACATTTATGCTGTTGACATCTCATGAAACTCATTTCCCATATTTTTATCTCTTTTTTCTGGCTCAATCTTTAAAACAATTTATTTACCGTTTATTGTTATATGTATATATTATTATATTGAAATTATATATATATAGCATGTATGTATATATTAAATATATTAGTATACTATATAGTATTGGCTGTTAGGCGCCATAATCGTTTACTCACCATAAGTAAAATAGTATTCTTGGCATTGAGCGTTAACTGGGGTAACCTGTAATCAAGCAAAAATAAATATAGTCATTAAAAATTTTACAATAACAAATTTGCATAAATCTTTTCATACAAAAACAAATACTTCTACGAACTATACTTTTCGAAATACTTAAGTGAATACGATATTTCAAACTGCGTTTGATACAAGCGCCCCACACTCGCGCATATATATTACATATGTATATAAATATAAATATATGTACGTATGTGTATGTGACTGCGTGTAGGAAATTTCCTAAACTTTGAAGCATAGAAAACAATTAAATCATTTTTTAAACAAAAGTCGTGAGCTCAGTATATTTTTTCCATATTTTTGTTCAAATACTTAACTGTAGTGCTGAATAGTGTGTGAGCAGAGAGGGAGAAAGGGTGCGCGGGAGGAAATTGAGTTACTGTATAATTAATTGTTTACGCTTGCTTACGACCTGACTACTTTTAGAAAACAAAAAGCTAGTGTGCAGTAACCGCACTCGAAAACGTTTTGAGTTCGAAAGCAGAACTTTTTTTTCTATTTTCTTGTTTTCTTTTAGCTTTCGTATTGTGTCATAAGGCTAAATATGAATTTACGACTTGAAATTTTCATAAATCGTAAATTATAAAAAGTCATAAATAACCGTTTGTCTGTTTTTAATATGCAAATATTCACCCGTATGTATATGAGTAATATGCGCGATGACAAGGCTATTTATTACTACATACGATGTAGGTGGGTGTATTATATGCTGTGTTGCATGGTGATTGAAAGGTTATTTGAGGCGTGGCCAATATACGTGAAAGCGATTTGACCTGTAGGCAATACTAAGTGTCATTTTCTAAATATCTGCTTAGTAGCCACATGTCAGTTAAATTCTGGTTAAAAAAAGTTTTTTCGCCGAAATAAAGAGAAATAAAGAGATTTGGTTAAGTTAACCAGAACTTAACTATCAGATGGCTGCTAACCAAACATTGAGAAAGCGACGCTGGCTTTAATTTGTGAAACAAAGATCATTCGTCGACATAAAAAGTCATGGTTAAGTTAACCACAACTTAACTGACAGAGGGCTGCTAAGCAAACATTGAAAAATCGGCACTAAAAGTTTGATATGCTAAAGAAAGGTTATTCGCCGAAATAAAAAGTCTTGGTTAAGTTAACCAGACTTAACAGACAGATGGTTGCTAGCCAAACATTGAAAAAACGGTCTTAAACGCTTTCATATGTTATAAAAGGTGATTCGTAGAAATAGAGAAGGTTAACCAGAACTTAACTGACAGACTGCTAACCACATATTGAGAAAGTGGCACTAAAGACTTTTATATGTTAAAAAAGATTATTCGCCGAAGTAAAGAGTCGTGGTTAAGTTAACCAGAACAGATGGCTGCTAATCAAACATTAAGAAAGCGGCGCTAAAGGCTTTCATTTGTTGTTGTAAACTATTTTGCTGTCAATTGTGCTTTTTCAGTTACTGCTATCAAGCTTTCGCGTTATTTCAACTAAGTTACTGTGTCTGAGAAAGTTACTTTTACATAAGCAAGCACCGGCGTAATTTTTTTTCTAACTGCATTCTTTGCTCCGCTGGCTTTCCCCGCCTATTTCCCGCAATTCATTTCAACTTTTAATTTCCTTTAATTTCGTAGCGCTTCCTCAAATCACTTGGAACTATTGACACTTCCGCTTGTGCAATCGTCTGCCGAGCAGCACTTAACAGTTAGCTTTTTATTCTCAATCGTTTTTCAACGTGCCACTATTGACAGTTAGCACTCAAACGGCGCTGCACTCGAACTGTCAAATTGCTTTTCGAGTGCGTTTACTCATTTACAACAAATACAACAACTACATGCTGCATTTGTTGCGTATTCGCGCGATTTCCGGCATAAAAAACAAAAGCTATTGATTATTTCGCCTTGCTCAAGTGACGGGTAGCACAAAAATGCCAGCAAGTAGCAACACATTGTTTGCATTGCATTAAAATAATTATGTTTTTTTGTTCACAGTAATATTTTATGCATCTTAATTTTTAGCCTCATTTTTCACTGCCACTTTAAGCGCTCATTGTCATTTAAATTTTTCCACAATATTAAGTGTCCGCTGCCACATTTCATTAACCTCTTATACGTCTCTTCTCTTATTTTTTATTTTATGCTTGTTTTTGTTGTTTTTTCTTACACACTCATTATTGTAATTAAGTGTGAAAAATGTTGCCAATGTCTCGAGTGTTATACAAAATTGTATTTTCTATAAAAAATTCGAGTGAAAAAAAATTTTTTTGTGCGCCATAAATCATGAGAAAGCATGCTTTGTTGAATGCCACACTTGTCGCCTGACAGGCCGAAGATTGACCAAATGCGGCAGCAATGTCACACACACACAGTAGACAACTTTACAAACACATACGTGTAGCTTTGTTTGTATGTAGTGCATTTGCCGAGTGTGCCTAGGGGCTCGTGTTAATGATATCGATTGAAATCTTTTGTTTTCGCCAGCAACACTTTTTAATCTTTATGCCTCATGACTTTCATTTTTAGCCATTGTTATTATATTGCTGCAATATGCTGATTACTTTTGTTTTATATTTGTTGTTGCATGTTGTTACTATTGAAATAGTTACGACGTTTTCTAGGTTGCTACAAGTGACAAATTGCAGTAGACGCTTTATGGGACCGTTTGGAAAGGTTTAAGTGCGATATGTCCCACCTCATATTTGCTATTATTTTTTTTTAAATCAATAAACATAGTTGCAGATTTGAAACAGATATTTTATTTATAAAAATGTAACTTTTGTTGCAAAAATAAAAAAATCGAACAAGTTGATCGTACATATGTACATCTCATTGGAAAGCTGAGAAAATTTGTTAAGAATCGGTCTTTGACTAGTTATTTTTCTAATGAAGTAATTTTCTTCATATACGCAAATTTTTAACGGCACTTTTTTTCAAAACTTGAAATTTTTAAAAAATTCATAATTCCAAAACTTTTATATTTTTAGGAAAAAATATTTTTAGAAATATTTTAAGAAATTATTTTGTTTTTAAGAAAAAATATTTTTTACGAATTTATAAAAAAAAAAATTTTTACGAAAAAAATAGAAAAACAATTTTGCTTGAGTTTAAAAAAAAAATAATTTTTAAGAAAAATGTTTGTGAAATTTTTTTTAAGAAAAAATATTTTTAAGAAATTCTTTTTTTTTTAAGAAAAATATTTTCTCCGAAAAAAGAACAAGTATTTTTTAGCTTGCATTCTACAAAAATTCAATACTTTTTACGAATTTAAAACAAAAATGTTTTTTTCGAAGAAAAAGGATGCTTGAATTTTTTAGAAAAAATATTTTATGCGGATTTTTTAAGAAAAATGTTTTTAAAGAAAAAAAAATTTTTGAATGTAAATACGTGTCCAATATTTTGCCTAGAAGAACACAAAAACAATATTTAGCACAAAAAAAGTTTTTTATAAAAACAATTTTAAGAAAAAATACTTTTTACGAAAAAAAATTTTTTTTGAATGTAAATTTTGTATGAAATGACTCACAAATAATTTTATGCCACCTAATAAATATTTCAACAAAAAAAAATTAAAATAAAATTTCAAGTAAAAATTGCACAAAATTCAGTCTAAGCACTTAGTGCGCCTTAAATTAATTTAAAATTATCACACACTACCTCCTCGCATATTTGAGAGCGCACTCTCTCTTTTTGACAAAAAAAAAACAAACAATCGAGAATCAAAACAGCACGTGCAATCTTCCACCGAGTTGTGCAGAACTCGCATTAAACATAAAATAAGAAAAAATAAACGCTGCAAAGGTCATTGATTTCAGCTTAGCAGCAAAAGCAGCAGACCACATTGGCTTGCTTATACACTAGAGCCCTTTAAAAACGCACGGCATAGGCGTAACGTCCAGCGTTAGAAAGCGTAGCATGCTGCGAGGGTTGCAACGCACGTAAAAGACGACGCTGCCGCGCCGCTACAAGCCGGTGGTGGTAGGGTAGGTTAGTTGCCCTGCCAGCGGACGTGCGCTGCTCAAGGTGAAGCAACCGTAAAATGTATTTGCGGATAAGGTAGTATAGTGCCCAGAGCGCAAATACACGTTAAAATATAGCAAAATGTACATCTTTATGTGTGTGTGTAGTATTAATGAATGTGTGTGTGTGTTTGCAACTGCATTAGCAATGCTTAAGCGCGCTCGGCAAGGTATTTGCGCCGTGTGTCAAAGACGTCTGCCTTAGCGGGAGACCTTTTTATTTATGTGATTTCAAGATATGGCAAAATTCTTATGGATTTTTTTTCAATTTGCTGCCAGTTCGGTATGAAAAAGTGAAAATTCGCCAAAGGTAAGCGTGAACCACAAAATTATTGCAACTCACACTGGAAATGTTTGTACAAAAATCAATAAAAGAGCCGAAAGTGCGAGAAAATACCAAGAAAAAAGTGTGAAGTGCTATGCGAAACGGAAGCGAGACGGCGAAGAAGGAATGCCGCTTGCCGTCGACAGCGTTGACATTGAAGCAGTCGAAAACCAAGAAGGTAAGCCAACGTTTTGGAACTTTTTGTGCAACACGCGATATGCCGGGGCAGAGACAGTGGTATATTTGAAAGAAAAAAAAAAAAACAAAACATTAAAAAAGTTGAATTTGGTTTAAATTTGGTAAGCAGCGCGTGAATATCGCGTCTAGTCGGCGTTATTCGCGCTTTCAGCTGTTATTCATTGAAAGAAGTGTAGCAAAGACACGCACACAGTTGCAGGCGCTTGTTAGAAGTATCACCGCAGTATGATTAACCTGCATTTAACCACATTAAAGCTGTTAGCAGCAGAAGCGCAATTGTATGTGTGTTTTGCAAGCACAAACAAGCTTGAGTCTTGCAGTCACAAGAACTGGAGATTTATTAGTTTTCGAGTTTTCGAAGTTACCTTTAATTTGAATGCGGCTTCAGCCATAGCCAGTGTAGATTGCTATCAAAGCGGCCTACAAGCAAAATCCATTAAAAGATTTTCGTGTATATATTTTTTTCAAATTTTGTCTTATATAAAGCAATTTGCAATTTCTAGAGCGCGCAAAATAAATCAAATGCCAGTCACACACACAAGCGCAGCGCGCCTTAAACTCAACTGCAGGGATATGTGTAATGATTACCTTGTACGCTTATTGGGCAATGCGCCAGCAAATTCGAGCACACATGGCCTGCAAGCCAAAAGCACAAATGAGAGCCTTCAACTTTGCACAAATAATGTGTCTCTATGCCGCACGTCCTTCCCAACAGCAAGGCGCGCCAACACACATCCTGCCACGTAAGGCGCAGTAAAGGCGTGTTACTCACACATAGACACGGCTGATGTACTGAAATAGTTTTGGCACACAGCACACATTTTTTGTCGTGCACTACTTGTGTTCTATACTTTTTTTCAATTTTTCGAAGGATAATTTCTAGCATTGAGCGCCTGCAAAGTTTGTATTTTGTGCCACAACTGCCATTTGGCATTGCCGACTTGTGGTTTTTGGCACAAATCACTCATTGTTTAACTTCCTAGTCGCTAGCTATGTGGCAGGCTGCAGGGAAATTAAGCGCGCACACGCACTCGCACAAATATAATATGCGAAAAAAAGCTTTTTCTACTTTTTCTTCAAACAACTAACTACCCTATACGGTCTGCTGCCTCGCTGTTTAGCTTCTCAGAATGCCAATTGATAGCTTCAGCTTGGCTGGTAATTCGATATGGTAATCGTCTCGTTCGGTTAGCCATTTTGCTATGTCTTGACATGAACCCTATCATTTTCAAATGTTCTACAAAGTTTAGCGCTGCTCAGCCTGTGTTTCGTAGCTTTTGTATTTTTTCGCTCGCCTTGCTTGTTTTCTTTCGGCTTTATGTGCTTTACTACTACTGACCTACGTGACCCGCTTGTTTTCGCTGCACTGCACATAATCCTTTTAACTGTTTGTTTCGTATATTGTATTTCTAGCGTATGTAATTACCACAGTCTGGGCGTAGCATAGCTCCAAAGCGCACACAAAGTGGGTTTACTCTTGCGCTGGTGCTTTGCTTTATACAATTTCTCTAAGTTTCCATTGTGGCATGTGGAAATAGACAACAAACACATAGTTGTATATACATACATATGTGCGCGGTGAAATGACTCACTTCAGGCTTCAAATATTTGATACGCTTGCTTAGCAGATTTTCTTTATACGCCTCACTAAGCCCACTTTTATTTATTTGATTCTTCTATGTGTCGCTCTCATAAAAATTCCGTTTGCGCTTTAAGTTTTACATTCTCTCTACGCGCTCCGTACAGTTTTGATCTTTATTGTACACACCACCACTTACATTCGCTCGGCATATTAAGCAGTCTGCCGCTGTACTGCTTTTGTCTAAATGTTCTAACTATTGCTTATTATTGCTGTTTCGGCTACCGTGCGCGTACCTTTTCTCAGCAGCGACTTAAATCACTTTTCAAGGAGTTAGCCGACTGCTTCGACATTATATAGCTCATTATGGAAATCTACCCTGTTATGTTGCTCACGTTTTACAGTTGTTCTTATTCTAATATACATGTGTTTTTTAGTTGTCAAAGCTTCTAGTTTTATTTGTTGACATTCGTTTTGTGCGACTACTGCTTTGCTGCCTCTGCTTCTATTCTTATTCACCCGTCTATAGTTCGTTCATATATTTGACTGTTTGTTTAGCCCGTTTGTTTCTCACATTTTTCCATTCTTTATGGTATATATGTATGTGGCTAGCGTTTGCTGAGACTACAACAGCTCTTCAAGTATTCCGTCAGCGTGTCACTTAGTGACGTCAAGTTCGTTAAAGAATTCCGTACGTGCTGTCTAGGAAGCCGCCACCCAGGTGTAGACGCGACACTAAGGGGCAATAGTTGACTTTGAAATTTATTGCTTAAAGAGTATTTATGGCATGTGGGAGGGGGAAATGACAGAAAACTGTGAGTAGTGTTAATAAAATATTTGGAAATTAATAGATTATTAGAAATAATTGAAAATTGTTTAAATTTTGTGAAAAACTAACTCTTCTATAGGTTAGTTAGATAAATCCAAATTTAATTTTATGAAAAACTAACTCTTCTATAGGTTAGTTAGGTAAATTTAATTTTATGAAAAACTAACTCTTTTATAGGTTAGTTAGGTAAATCTGGTTTTTTTGTGAAAAACTAACCCATCCATTGGTTAGGTTAGATTAGGTTAGGTAAATCTGGAAGGCAAATAAGCGACACATAGAACAGTTTTGGTCCTTTGTGATCTCTTAAAGCTCAACACAAATAATTGTAAAGTCCCATTAAAGCACTCAGCTTATGCGATCAACTGCTCACCACAGCGCTTAGAAAGCAGGCATCCATCTTGAAATATATAAACAGTTTTACATCATCCGATTATGACTTCAAGAGAGCACAGCACAACAGCAATGCAAATCAAAAAAATAAGAAAATAATACAAGGAAAGGCGTCGGGCATTGAAAAGAAGCAGTGAGCGCAAAAGGCAGCGCGAAAAGGACTCGCAAGCTCGACAAAAGCACATAATAATATTGTTGAACAAACGAATTGTGGAGTAAACTGTTGACTGCAAGCAAAGCAGCCAAGCCGAAGAAGTGCGTTGGTATGCGAAATAACAATAAATGTGCGGCATAAAAGAAGGCTGCATTGAAGAAATATAAGAACAAATAGAAGACTTGGAAAAAGGTTAAAGCTAAGCATATACAAGCAAATAGAGAAGACGCAGACATATGCATATAAGAGTGCTTGCTATGTGTTCCAATATGAGCGTGTCACGTGAAGCGCGTTTACCAATTTTTTTACCATCACAACGCAGACGCGCCTGCGGCTTTTCATGCCAACCATGTGAAGAATTCTACGCAAAGCCACAAACAAATACGCGAATGGACATTTGAGGGTTCGCAAATCAGCACACGCAACTGTCTGTGTGTTTGTAATGAAGCAGTAATGTTCAAAGCATACAACAATGTTTTCTGGTATAGCAACTTGGGAGACGAAGCCACAAGGGATTCTAATGTAGTATGACGGTATGTAGAAAGCAGCACGATAATCGGAAGTTAATCAGCAACAATGAAAGAAATGGCAAAAGCACACAGGAAATAAAAAGTTGTTGCTGAGTTGTTCCAACACAGTTGAGGATATGTGTGAGTGGTTTGAGTTGGATCTATGGTTAAGTGAGTGTCTCTCTGTGTGTTTGAGAAGAAGTAAAGAATGTGCAACACGAAGTTGGGAGGTAAATGCTGGCATACAGAGATAAATATGCAACGCTTTATGCTTGTTTTTGCATTATTTTTATTCTTATTTTTTATTTTCAGTCTTTGCGCCGCTCTTTCACTTTTTCTTTAAGCGCATAACGACGCTTCTGTGGTGTTTAAAGTACTGTTAGCGTCATTTGTCTGCTTTAAATTGTGACATTTGCACACATTTGCGCCCTCGTGCGCTGCCATTGCAATGCAAGCATAAAAACAGCAGCAAAAAATACATGACATAACGTCAACGCTGGCAACGTCAAGTGTCAATATTTGCCATAGAAGTTGCGATTTTACGCTCCTTTTACTCTTCAATTTGTCACATTTCACTGTTGTTGACTTTTGTTTCAAGCGCTCAGCGCTAATTTAACAGTTGAACGACCCAAAATGCGAGAAAGGCAATTGCACGTTGGCGTAGTGTTGCCATATGGTTTGTTAAATTGTGTGAAAATGTGTGCCTTGATTGGTTGGTAAATAGGAAAATTTTGTAAGTGCTAACAAACACGTATGTTTTTTCTGTTTTTGAATTTTGATTTTTTGTATGCAATTTGTATATACATATCGTCACCTGAAATGCAAAACTACGTATTACCAAAATAATCGAAAGTGAGTTTTTATAGCTTACAATTTACTACATCATGTTATATATACGTACCATAAAATTTTCAGCTTCCGCTGTCAGATATAACCAATATATAACCAATATATAACCAATATTATAACCAATATTGTAACCAATATTATAACCAAAAATGAAATTTGAGTTTTTATTGTTTACGATTTACTACATGTTACATGTATGTATCATAAAATTTTTAGCTTGCGCTGTCTGGCATAACCGATATACACATAACCAATATATAACCAAAACTCAAATTTTGTTTCAGTATGAGTGGTTTTTATCATATTGCTTTTCCCGTGTGATGTTACATTACGTGCTTTAGGTGACGATGTACTATATATATGTACATATGTATATGCATTAGGGTGTGTCATTCTGAATCAACCTTTTTTTCAACTGAAAAACAGGCTAAAAACTTTCGAAAATGTGAAAAAAGTCAAGTTTTTAGCCTGTTTTTCAGTTGAAAAAAAAGGCTGCCTCAGAATGACACACCCTAATATGCATATACATTTTTTCAATTAGGCATTTCCACTTTTAACAAAAATAAAAATTCACTACCCTTTTCCCACCATAAAATCCGCTAATCTGCTCAGCAGCACAATTTTAATCATTTTCCGCCCTTCAGCGCTAGTCGCGGTAACACAACACTTTCCAACATTATTCACAAACGCGCTGCGGTTTCTACCCAACTCGACTCTAATCAAATTGCAATCTATAAGCAATCTTCTTACTATAAATAATCGTCAACCAAAATGTATTGATTGATGACACGTGCGTCCCATCTACGATCGGGCTATACACAGTGCCACATTTTCCAAAGGCTTACGCAGCGCGCACAGAGCGCAATTTAAAATAACAAAAAGAAAATTAAATACAAAATTTATTTAGTGTTAACAACCACTGGCGTTGAGTGAAAAGCGAAAAAAAATCAGTAAAAAAAGCGGCAGCTACCCTCACGCGCTCAAAAATAAGAAGCAAACAGCATAATTAATGCGCTGGCACATAAAACCATTAGCAAAGCATACAAAATGCGTTACACTGCGCGCTAAAACTATGTAGTCTCCCGGAAAAGTGGCGGAAAAGCGCGCTGCACAGGCTTCGAAAAGGGTGCGTTGTATGGAAAATGAGCTAATCCTGTGAGCGCATGTAAGCTGCATCCAAAAAAGAAAGTAATAAATTTCGCGTTTATCAATCATGTAATCGGATAATAATTGGGTATGCGCTACTGTTGCATAGACAGTTGGCAGCGCGGTGTATAGATTCTTGCGCGCAACGCAACGAACCTTGCGCTAACCAAAAACTCGCCGCATTAACAGGCGCGTTTGCACTTTCACTTTACGCCGTTATATGGCGCGCAACAAACGAGAAGTATGAGAAGTGCGCAATTTCGTAACGGTGTGTGTGCGCCAAACGATCGCGCGTGTGAAATGTCACGCGGTGCATGTTGCACTTACTTAAGCAACAAATGCGCGCTACTCAGTTTCTCAACAGCCGATTCACACACCATAGTCGCTAAAGTATGTGCACTTAATTCGCATTTCCGCTCGCTGCAACAACAATAAACACACGCTGCAATTCAAACTGCACGTATGCAGCACTCGCACCCTTCTCGGCGCGCAACCGCCAAGTGGCACACTATCATATTTTGCCACGGTACTGCCAACCCATGGTTTTTTTTAGTTTGCGCTCTGTTTTTGTGTGTTTTTTTGTGCGCGCATAAAGTGGGTGGTTTTGTTTAATGAAAATTAATGCACTTTTTCCACCAGCGCTGCCGGGGGGTTGCATTGTCATATTGGCAGCATATGCATGCACCGCAGCGCGTTTTGTTGCACATCCCCTAACCTAACATAAGGTGCGCACTCAATGCAATCTTTACACTAACAAGCATGCACTTAAGCACACTTACAGGCGCGCATACTTGCATACTAGTGCCAGTAAAGTGCAGTGTGTTGAAAAGCGAAAACAAAAAAGTATTTGCCTTTTTTGCAACTTTTCATTTTTACGCCTTTTCTAACGCGCAGCACTAGCACAGCAACTATAACTTGCTTTTTAGTCAGCTCTTCGCTCGCACCTTTTTTGTTTAAGGGTTGCTATTGTTAATGAATATGCGCCGAATGCATAAGTTGTTGTTGTATTTTATGTTTTAACATCCTAACACGGGGCGCACCTTCACCTAGTTGTTAGCAAGCGCATTGTAGTCTTCCTTGCCATTGTTGCAGTTTTGTTGTTGCTTATTTTACAACAATGTATTACAACGCCTTTAGGCGCGTTGTTGTTGCAAGTTGTGCGCTTTTCGTTGTATGCGGTTTTGCATGTAACACGCTTCAGCCAAAACTGTCACTTCACGCGTGCCGCCCTCCCTTCCTCTCACACTCACACTCACTTTTCCTAAGTGTCTCTCTACAAGGAGGCGCGTTGTCGCTCAAGTATTATTTTGTTTAGGAAATCTTAATAAACACAAATTGTGGGGGGAATTCACGCCTCTTCAGCGCGACAGTGCCCACTTATCTGGACCAAAGTGCGAATTTGTGTAACAAAAAGTTACGTGTGCGATATTGTTTCGCATTTAGTCAACTCATTACCATAAGTAAACTTGCATGCTGTGACAGTGCCTCAAATGCGTTTTGTGATTTTATGCAAATATTTGCGCGCAATGACAACACGAGTTGTTCGAGCGAAAACATAGATGGCGGAAGTTGAAAAGATGTAAAAGTTATGTCACACACTTGTAAGTGCAGAGAATCGTGAGCCAAGTGTTTAACGTAACAGTTTGAGAGCTTATGATAACTGAATAATGTTCATTAATATTCTCTGCTGCAAGCGTGCTTCTACGTTGGATCAGCGCGCGTTGCAGTGAGCACGAGAGATGAAGGTAATAGTAGGATGTTACTAAACCTCAACGAGTTGCGTCTAAAGTATGCTTGGTTGAACGTAAGATAGCTTTGTTTTAGTTTTGACGGGATTAAGATAAGATAAATAGATGAGATAGGTCTATTGTGCCCTCTTCTAAGTCAGAACGACCCAGCTAGCCCCAGCATATTGATAAATTTCAATGTACTGCTAGGTGCTGGTGAGTCGATGTGATCCCTTTTTGGAAACGTGGAGCCACGAGCTTTTCTCCAGCATCTGCAGACTGCTATGCAGTCAACTAGCAGGTGTTCTGGAGTTCCAGGTTGCCTGTCGCAGAACCGACATTTTGCACAAGAAGCTGGAACAGTCACTGAGAACTAGTTAAAAAGATGTTACTAGAAACCCGGTAAGAGAATTTTACTTATTGGTGCCTGCTCCTTAGCTGGATTTAAATCCCTTCGAAGTCTCACCAACAACACTATTGAAACTTCAGACAATGTACTTATAATAAATAATTTTAATGCTGATGATTAATGATCTCGAGCATTCCCCAAAAATTGAGCTAGGTTGAACTTAGCAACAAATTTTTATACAAACAAATACTCAATCCAATCTTTATTGGCTGCTGTTATGACCACTTTGGATAACCGTAGGCAATAAGGGGCCTGGCAACAATTACTAGAAAAAAGAATTTTTCACTTATCACTGGGCGATAACTGTTTGGCCATGAGCAAAGCAAATTGGACTCAAACACTCGAAATGAAGGAGCGAAGGAGCCACTGTGCTGTAAACCCTGTAACAGCGCCACGATGGATGGATTTTATTCAATGACAATGCCAGCTTCACTTTACAAGTACCTTTTCACAAAGTTTAATAATCCTCAAGAATTTTTAAAACAATTTTTAGATGAATGATGTTTAGAGAACAATCTTTGACCGCAGATTCGCATGCTTACTTACATTCTTCGCGGTAAAATCCGTATTCCACGCATATGATCAGCGCTTAACCTGATCGTGTTTTGCTTTCTTGCTAACTTATTTCTTTTTTTCTACTGAATGAAATCTTCACAAATCACTCAACAATTCTTAAACACAAACTCAATAGCGTCCAAGCGTAAAATAGCGCAGATATCGAGCTCATTATCAAGTGGAAAATCACAATCATGATCACTATATATTTACAGGGTTTATCAATTAACCATCACAATTCTGATCATTATATATTTATGGGGTTTATCAATCAAGCGCTTAAGCTTGAAAGTCCGTCACAATCACAAAAACATCACAAATCAATCACAATGGCAACTATGCATCATTCTATTCAACATATGGCACCAAAGCACTGTTATCGTGTGAAATCTTAAAGATCGTCTGAAAAATTTGCCATCAGACGAAAACATAGTAAAACGCGTAAGTGCGCACAAATATTCACTGCCGTCGCGCGTCGAACGAGAACAACCGCTAAACGTGCTGACTATGCTGTTTCATGGCTATGCGCCTATCACAGCGCGTTTCTGACGTTAGATACGTAGGGCGCGAGTGCCGAAATCGCACTAAATTCAACGATTTGAAGTAAAGGCCTAATTGGCAAATAGTACGAGTATAGACGAGCACACACGCTTACCGACGACAAGCGCAGTCAAGGCGCTGCGGTGCTAAGGCGTTGAGCGGGCGTCGAGGAACACCCCTAAGCAAAAGCAAAAAATAATAAAAAAACACACACACAGAAAGCAGGTGAAATACGAAAACAAAAACAAAAGCAAAAAACGTTAATTGCAAGTACACATTAATAAATAACGAGACAATAAAAGCAGCACAGCGACAAACAAAATATTTATCAGATAAGCACAACAGGCGTTCGATAGGTCTGGAGTGCTGTTGCGCGCGTGTGTAGTGGTGCGCAGCAGTGCAAGTGTGTGCAAAAGCATTTTTAGTTTGTGGTTTTGCGCGTTTTTGTTTTTGATTTTTCGCACCTGCGCTGTGTTTTCTTTTTTTTTTTGTTTTTTATATTTTTCTGTATTTACTTATAGGTTATTGTATATATGACATATGTATGAGTATTTACTACACTATTGTCTTACAAAGCAACGCCCCAAATAACGCTGATCGCCGCGCGTTGATAGCTGCGGTATGGCTAGCGCGCAGCTCTTGGCTTTTTATCACTTAATGATAAAAATTGCAAAACCGAAAAAGTGCGTGTTGTTGTTGTCGGTAAGGTTTGTCGCGCATTAGCTATTTGCCACACACGTGCTATTCACGTTCGCGCCGAGTGCACGCAGCACATGCGCACTTACATACATATGTGCATTTTTTATTATTTTTAAAATTTTTAATGTCGTCTATTTAAATTTTTTATTTTTAATATGCTTTTAAATATTTTTAAAATTTTTTATATATAATTTTTATTATTTTCTTTCTTCTTTTAAAGTTCTTCTATATTTTTTTTTTATTTTTTTAAGTATTTTTATTTTAATATTTGTTTTTTTGTATATTTTAAATATATTTCATATTTTTTATTTTTTTATATAAATTTTAATATTTTGTATATTTTTTTTATAATATTTTTTACTTTATTTATAATTTTTTATTTATATTTTATATTTTTTATATAAATTTTATTATTTTCGTACTTATTTTTTAAGTAATAGTTTTAAATATTTTTTTATATTTTTCATTTAATATTTTTTATATTTCTAATTTTTTTTGATACATGTATATTAGTTCTAAAATTTTTTCTTATTTAGTTTATAAAGTATTTTTAAAACTTTATATATTTTTTATTATTTTTTTTATAATATTTAATAATTTCTTTTAAATTTTTATATTTATTTTTATATTTTTCTTATATTTTATTTAAACATTTTTTATATTGTTTTAAAATTTTTTAGTTTTTTAATATTTTATATATTTTTATATACGTTTTTTTTAATATTTTTTTCCTTTTACAATATATTTATACTTTTTTAATATTTCCTTATTTATATTTTAAGTATTTTTATTTTAATATTTTTATAGTTTTATTAATTATCTTTTATATTTAGTTTTTAAATTTTATAGGTTTTTATATATGTTTTAATATTTTATATATTTTTATATAAATTTGAATTGATTCTATATAATTTTTTATTATTTAAAATTTTTTTCCTAATATTTTCTTATTTAATTTTTAACTATTTTTGTTTTAGTATTTTTTATATTATTTTAAAATATTTATTCTTTTTTTAATATATTTATATTTTTTTTAAATTTCCTTATTTAGTTTTTTAAGTATTTTTTAATACATCTTGTATTTTTTTAAATATTTTTTTTTTTAAATTATTTTTTTTAAATTGTTTTTTTATTATTTTAATGTTTTTTTATTTGATATTTTTCTAGTATTTTGAATATTTCTTTTTATATAATTGAAATCTTTTTTATTTTTTTTTTCATTTTTTTAACCTTTTTTAAATACTATACATAATTGACGTGGGAACGTATTTCACAATACACGGAAAGGGCTGGTTTTATGCGCTGATTGGCAATGAACGCGTCAAATGATTGCATTATGTCGCCAACTCGTGACTGTTTAACCAAAAAAAATTTTAACCAGCTAAAAATGCCTAGTCATAGTCTTTAGATTACTCTCTATATACTATATACTCTGCTTTTACATATTTATATGCTTTGTTCACAAGTGTTTATATAATCAATATTTTGGGAATTCCTAAAATATTATTCATGGGAATCTCATTAATTTTAGTTAATTAATTATCAATTTGCACTAAATACTCTGTCAATAAGTATGTCTACGCATACATACATTATGTATATAATAAATTTCCCCTTAATCTTGACAGGCCAATTCAACAAGTCGCATTAGGTCCGCAGACGCCAGACATTTGAGCCATAACTCGTTATGAGCGCTTACTGCGCAGCATTTGCCCACTCAGGAATTTATGCTAACAATTTTTAATGTGATTTATTTGCTGCTGGGCTTTTTCTTTAAATAATTCTTAAATATTGTTAGCGCGCCGATGCCATTTGTTCGCATTTATATGCTTTACTTTGCGTTGCTTTCGCCACTCACGCTTTGCCATGCTCCTTTTGCACAATTTAGTAATTTTCGCATTTCAACTAAATTATCTGTTTGAATTTAAATTTGGCGCATGTCTGCCACATTCCTCAAACATTTACGAATTTAATTATGTTTAGCCACTTAATAATTTATAATATTGCAGTTGGCGTTGTTTGCACGAAAAGTGTAAATTTCTGACTCGATTAGCAAGCAAGCAAATGAACGAAAAATCAAAAATTACACAAAGATTAGGAATAGCAACTAAATAAATATGGAAATTCAATAACAAGGAGCTAAACTGAAAAGTGCAAGTGCGCGCAAAACAAAGGCAAATATTGACAAAAGCCCAGTAGAAGAATGAACTAGTTGGTAACTAATTTAGGAGTAGTACAAATTTTAACTAGTAAGGTAACTAATCAAACAGTAGCAGCCGACTCACTTTGTTCTATATAATTTAGTGATGTTGTTTTATTGAAAAAATATGGCAGCTGTCTTCGGTTCGTTATTTTTCTGCTTACTGTTGCTCGGTTGTCAAAAAAATTACATGTAAAAGCAACAACAAAGTTATCGAGTTGAATTCGTACAAGAGAGTATGAGAGCAAAGATTTCATCGCAAGTCCTGCCCGTTTTTTTGAGCAGCTGGTGTAGTTTATTCGCTTCGATGCGAAATTGATTTTAACCTTCAAGCTTTTCTTGAATAAATACTGATTTGCTGACAATTATGTCACCTACTTTCTTATATAAGTTTTATGCTGTGACTTTTTGGCTTTTCTGACAAGTTCACTTTTTAGTTTCTTCTGTAACTAGTTCGTTGTCGCATTACCGGGCATGGCATATGCACATAACCACCTTCGACTATAAATTTAAATATTAATGCTAATGAACGATAATAAAAATCGCAGCAATTGCTGAGTTTGGCTGCGAAAGCAGTATTTTGTAGTATTTTGTGCAAATTTGCAAATTTTATGCAGTGCAAATACATATATATATTTTAACAGTAAATAAATAATGTAAAAAATCATAAATGAGCTTTTAAGGTTGTTTGCTTAAACTTCCATAAATAAAGAGACTGTGCCATAAAAGTGATATGCGAAACAAGGAATTGTTTTGTTAAGAAAATTGTAGTTTATTTTTAATAAAAAAAATATATAAAAATTCTATGTAAGTAACAAGTTCACATAGTAACACCCGCCCCCTAAATGAGTGCAAAAGTTCGCTTTCTACGCAACTTGCTAATTATTCACACAGCCACACACATTGTACAGCGCCTTATCAACTATGTTTTACTAATTATTATTATTTCTTATTATTATTGGGTATTATCGTGCCTTTTGCATAACTGCGCCACAATTGCGTCATTATCTGTGTGCCATGCTCGCAGACGACCCGCCAATAAATTCCGTAGGAAAAATTCCACGGAGTTCCCTTAAACTTTCCCCACTGCAATCAAAGCATAGCTAAGCGATAAATAAGCATCTAGATTAGTGCAAGGCGTGTGCCGCATTTTTCCACATTTGTTATGTCATTTGTCGCAAGAATGCAAATTACTTGAAAATCATTCGCCTATAATATACGCGCGTTTAAGGCTTTGCTTATCAATTCAAAAGTATTTAGTTGCATATATCGAAAATCGTAACGGTGTTTCATGTGTATCAGCGATCGTTAACTAACACATGTACATTTTCGGCTGTGTCATAACAGTATTTAATACTTTCTTAGCAAATCAGCGCGATGGTGAATAAATAACGCAGACATTGTTTAATGACTTTCAAAATCAAAAGTATTATAATGATAAACGCAAAAAGCCAAAAAAGTAGCAGTTAATCAAAATGAATGTGGTGCAGAGTTCGAAGTGATTCAGCAGTAAGGACTGGATCGTAGGTGTCTTAAGTTCAATAATTGAGTGTGTGAATGTATAATGTAATGACTGAATCTGTATATAATAGAACTTTTGAGCGTTGTGCACCTATACGTACATATAAAGATTTATAATACGGGTACTTGTGTGGGAGTATATTTTTTTATTACTGCATATTATAAAAGTACTCTGTAATCAGATTTTTCCTTTATTTAGATATAATTAATTTTATAATAATATATAAAATTTTTTTCATTCAATCCTTTTTTTAATTTTGTGTATTAAATATTTTTTTGTTAAATATATTTTTTAAATTTTGTTTTAATTAAATTGCAATTTTTTTTTATTTTTTGTTAATTAAATTAATTTTTTTCATTTTTTTTTTCATTTTTTTAATTATAGGTACTATTTTTTTATTTTTAAATTAAATTAATTTTAATTTTTTGTATTAATTTTTTTCTTTGTTTTAAATTTTTATTGTTTTTTCTTTAATATTTTTTTATTACTTTTTTGTGTTAAAGATAATATTTTATCTTTAGTAGACTAGTAGATAAGCATAATTTTTCTAATTTGTTTAGTTTTTAGTATTAACTTTTTGTAGTAGTAATATTTTTTTTTTAATTTTATTTTAATCAAAAAATTTTTTTGTTTCTAATTCTTATTTTTTATACTCTTATTAAATTGTTTTGTGTTCAAAATTTTTAATTTTTTGTACACAATTTTCTTAATTAAATTATTTTTTTTTAATTTTTATTTATTTTTTTTATTAAATTTTTTGTGTAAAAACAATTGTTTATCATTAGTGAACTACTTTTTCTCATAAAAATCTTTTGAAAACATTTTCCAACTTATTTTTTGGGACCTTTTTCTTAATGTGTTTCAAAATAGATGTTTTTGTTTTTAATTTTATAATTTTTACGCAGATACGCATTATTTTTATTAATTTTATTGGTTCTAAGTAACAAATTTTTTTGTAATTTTTTCTTAATTAAATTATAATTTTAATTAAATTAATATTTTTAAATTAAATTATATTTTATTTAATAAATTAATTTTTTAAATTATTTCTTTTTTATTTTATGTTCTATTCTTATTTTTTTATTATTTTATTAAATACTTGTGTGCTAAGTATAAGTATTTATTGTTATTAATAGTTTGCTTTTTCTTATAAAAATCATATGAAAATATTTTTACTTTTGGAACTTTTTTCTTAATGAGACCCAAAATTAAAAAAAATAATTTTTATACTAATTTGTTGACTTAAATTAATTTTTTGTAACAAATTTTTTTAATTAAATTTTTCTTTTCATTTTCACATATTTGTAAGTAAAGTTACATTTTTTAGTTTTTTTATTAATTTTTTTGTTAATTAAATTAATTTTTTTTAATTTTTATTACTTTTATTAAATTTTTTTTGTATTCACAATAATTTTTTATCATAAGTAGAAAATTTTTTCTTTTAAAAATCTTATGAAACTGTTTTTCCACTCACATTTAGGGACTTTTTTCTGTGTGATCTTATTTTTTATCATTCGCACTATATTACGAATATATTTACTAAATATATATCTCAACAGTATACTTTATATTTATATAATACTCTGTATTTATGTATATTTGTTTTCCGTTTGACAACAGACTCTCCTTTAAAATATGGCAAATATTGAACTATTTTATGAGTACTTATTTAATTGCACTTACTAGCTACAGACCGGAGAGTAAATACTTTCACCAATAAATTCTTTTACAACAAGTGGCAATATTACAAATAAATAATTAAATAAATTCCACAAACAAGTTGAACAAATGTAGAGGAAACGTGATTTGAAATTCCCTTGAAATTAATTAAAATTTTTGCAAATACTTGTAAAGCCGACTTTTTTTCTATAATTATTGCTTTTTTTCAAATTTATAATGTTATTTTTGTAAATTAACAAATTTATTGCTTTATTGTTATTTATGAAGATGTGTGAGAGGAAAATTGAGGCGTTGCGTTCGGTCTTGAGACAATCGGTCGAGCAGTCTTGTTAATTCAATAAGATAAGATAAGTTTGTAGTGATTTATGTTACAATTTTAATTAAAATTCCTGCGAATGCAACAATTTATTTATTATTATTATTATGTTTTTACCAGCGCCATGTACATATGTATGTTAAATGGTATGAAGAGTTAACACTCTTATGACAGCCACTTTGTCAACTTGACGCTGAACTATGTGAGATATATTTAGATGCATGCGAGGATGCCAAAAATATTTCAAAATTTATATAAAAGAATCTTGACAGTTTTCCATTATAATAGCTCCATCGTAAAGACAATTAATCTATCGTCGACATTTTCGCCACACTATTTAGAAACAAATCATAACAATCATAAAAATCAATCAAACACTGAGCCTTGACTATAAATTTGGTTCACATTATAGGCGATTTGCCCGAGTACACGTGCGCCTGCTGCAAATAAAAGCATAAAGCAAGCTTGTAGAGATTTCGGATTTGCAGTCGCCAACACTAAATCATTTTAAGCTTCCTAGAATCCTAGTACTAAACACCGGAAGTATAAATTAGTAATATTTCGCTGAAAGAGATTTTTGACATTTCAGTAGCTATATTCGCACATAGCCACACAAATACATGCGCGCCTATTAATATCTTTGATATTTATTTTGCGAGCCACTTAAACTTTGGACCGCACGTATCTGTGCTATCACTGCGACGCAATGGCTTTTTGCTTTTTTGCCATTGCTGTATGTATTTGTGAGTAAATATCGCCTGCATTTGTTTTTGGCATATTTGTAGTGAAGTGGTTGTGATTAGGTTCGAAAGGGTTCTTGGCGTTAGTAACATTAGCAAATTAATGCCTGGCAATTGTGCGGCATGATAGGCATACATGGACGCTGTTGTTGTTGTTGCTGCTGCTATGTATTATCTGCGTTTGGCGATATTTTCAATTTGCTCTAATAGATTACTTTGGCATGCGAACATTCAGTTGCAAATGATTAATTTGATTTAAATGTCTGAGTTGTGGTGCGTGTGTTGTATGCCTTGTAAGCTGACAGTTGCTGGCCTTTGCTGGATATAAGTATGTATATCTATAGATATATATATAAATTTTGTGTGATTTATTGCTGATTTCTTTTGTATATTATTTTTTATAGTTTTTATCTTTACTTTAATTTTATTTTTTTTTTGAAAAAAATTTTTAAAAAGTAACAATGTGACAAGATTTTATCGCAAATTCTGAAGAGGGCGTTCTCTAATTAAATTGTGAAATTGTATCGATTTGTTACAGTAATATTGGCAAAACCCAGTTGTTGTGAAATTCAAACTAAGTCATTAAAATAGTTTTTTTTTTAATTAAATTAAAATTTGTTTTTGTAATTTATCTTTGTACTTTCTACCTATTTTAATATTTTTTTAATTAGGCTTACTTATTTTCTTATTACCACTAATATCAGCACTTAACAAACCGGAAAGAAAATTTGCTACTGTTATGCTAAGGGTCTGTGGAGTGATTACGAATTTGAGTTCGAATATTGTCCATTACATATAGCTTTTTTGTTATTTTTATAAGTGGTGATGGCTTGAGCCTTGACTACAAAACAAGAAATCTTATGCTATAATTCTCGATTTTAACAAACCAAAATTAGCAAGAAACAGTTTCTAACAGCAGAGCATAAACAAAAATACTATAAGCTAGAGTAATTCTTCTTTATTTTTTTTTAATTTCAAATTTTTTTATTAGATTTTATTTGTACTTTTTTATTATCACGAATTTTTTTCTTTATTATTTTTTTCTAATTTTTTTGTTTTCAAAAATATTTATTTTAATTTTTTTTTATAATATTTAATTTATTATTATCCTTAGAAATTTTATTGTTTTACTTTTTTTATTTCATTATTTTTTTTATTTTTTTTTTTTTTTTTTTTTTTTTTTTTTTTTTTTTTTTTTTTTGTTTTTTTCTACAAAATAAATTTTTTATATTTTACTATAATTTGTATATATTTTATAATATTTAATTTATTATTATCCTTAATAATTTTTTTCACTTATTTTATTTTGTTTTCTAAAATACTTTATAATTTTTTGTATAGATTTTTTTTATTTTTAATTTCTTATTAGGTTTTTTCTGTTTTCTTTAATTTATTTATTTCAATATTTTTGCCCCTTTTTCTTCTAGTTTTTTTTTTATTTCTGTATTAATTTTTTATTTTAAAAATTATATTTTTTTGTTTTTCAAAATATTTTTGTTTTGTTTTTATATATTATTTATAATGTTTAATTTCTTAATATCCTCAAAATATTTTTTTTAATTTATTTTTTTTTTTAAATAATGTTTTTTTTAATTTTTTGAAATTTATATTTTGTATGATATTTAATTTATTATCACCCTTAACCTGTTTTTTATTTTACTTATTTTGTGTTTTTTTTTTTGTTTTCCAAAATACTTTCTTGTTCTTTTTATATATTTTTTATAACTTCTAATTTTTTATTTAGTTATTTTATTTTTATTTAATTTAATTTAATTTTATTAAATTTTATTTTTCAAAATCAATTTTTTTATTACTATTTCTAATTATTTTTTTTATAATTTAATTTTTTTTGTTTTTCATCTCTTTTCAAATCGAATTTTCTTTCTCACAAATACTTCGGGTAAATACCCGCCTAAACTTTCATTGTTCAGCTAATCACACAACTTATCACACACTTTCGCATTAAACTTAATTTACGAAAATCAGCAATTTACTTCAGATTTCGATTTTGCTTTGTCACGCCAATTAACTGCCACGCACAGCCACTTACATATGCAGATAACGCCATTGACAGCTGTGTGATAATATTTATCTACCTAAAATTACAAAAGTCGCAGCAGAAATGCCAGAAACGTGCCGCCACATATTCACACCTAATTTCCAATAAGATTTCCGCAACAACAACAAAAGACCGTACACTTTTCCATCACAGCCGAAGCTTGTTTGTTTTCTATGCTGAGGCAAATGAGCGCAACGGCATTAATGAACGGCAAGCAGGCAGGATGGACGGGCAACCCTTGACGCTGCCGAGGCAATTGCGAAATTCGTCAAACTCATTTGAATATTTCTAAGCAGCGCCATGCACGTTGAATGAACTATAAGTATGTGTAAGCGCATACACACTTATACCATATATACATATGTAAGTGTGTGTGTATCGAAAAGGGGAAGCGCCCAGTAACATGCTTATTTTCTTGAATGCTTTTGATTTGTATTGCTTCGGCTATAGCCGCAAGGATTTTCGTTTCAATTGCTATTTCTGCTTCTGCTTCTTTTGTTGCTACGCTTTGTATGCTTTGCTGTTTGTTTTTGTATTGGCAGTATGCACGTTTCCACATTTCTGCTTTAGTCACAGCTTTGCTTTGCCTACCGTCTATCAGTTGGTTTTGTGCCACAGAGCAACGGAACGCAGCAAGCTTCAAGTCGCTGTATTTCCCACCTTTGCTTCCACCTTTTGTTTGGTGTGCGCCCTTTTTGGTGCGCAGACAAATGCCGCGGGCAATTGGGAAAAAGTAATAATGAAGGCGCGCACACACACACATGCATGTATGCTTAGGTATGTATACAAATTCCTGCACTTTTGTGGTTCCTCACCTGCGCCACTCAGCCTGCCGTTCTTTTCATGGTCTGCATTTGATCTTCGCCTGCGCGTAAATGGAACATAGATAAGCGCGCCATAGAATGCCTCAATATACATTACGCGCACACACACTCATACATATAAATAACTGTGTATGCTTATAAGTATGTATATGTGAGTGTGTGTGGATACCCTTTCCGCCTTTTAGGCAGCGCGCAGTCGCCAGCTGAATCACCTGAACGATTTGTCACCCAAGTGCGCATGAAAAATTGTAACAATTCCGTGTGGCAGCGCGGCACTTTGAAACCACCAACGTTGCAACACATTTCCTAATGTAAATTCCCATAAAATGGAATGTGTGAGCAATGCACGAAACTGATTTGAATTTTAAGTGCCTTTTAAACGCTTACCAATACTCCAGCGTGAAGCTGCGCGCGCATACACAGACGTCTCGCGTTAGTTAGTGAGTCACTATTACGACTTATTACATTGAAAAATAAATTTCTTTAAAAAAAAATATGCTTCGATTCCCTATTACTAATTTCCTTGCGGCGAGCAACGCTTAAGCGTTAGTGATAACAGATTTTTTATTTTTTTTATGCGCTCAAATACAATAATTAGATCACACAATATGTTAATTTTGTAGTGACTCACCGAAATTGGTGCTTTGCCCACAGGCGCTTTTAAGTGCGGCATTTCCTAGTGGGCGCTTTAGCTGCTCGCAGTTCTGGCATTGCCAAGCATAATGTCTGCGTGGCGCGGCAAGCGAACGCTTATTTACTTAATAAAATCACGTAAATATAGTGTGCTTGTAAATATTAATGTAAATATTTTTATGAAAATTTATAATCGTCACACCATTGGTGGCAGCTCGCCGCGGCGGCAAAAGCCATGAAAACGGCTTTTTTCGCTTTTGCACTTTGTCGCCAGCGCCACTCACAATTAGCGCGGCAGAGATTGGTAATTGCGTACAGAACTGTTGCGCTTTGATTAACAAAATGGTAAATAGTTGTAAATTTTTATGATTAAGACAATAAAGCAGTGCCAAAGGCATAAATAAATATATATATATATGTATGTACATATACACATGTTCTCTATGAAATCGGTTATTAAAGCCTTTCTGCATTTTATGCAAGCATTTTCTCATGGTGATTGCTTGCTGCTCAACGCCATAAAGTTCAATAAAAGTGACACTCACACGCAAAAGCAGCAACAACAAGCGCGTGTGGCAATGAAAATGGTAAAAAAAAGACAAGAATAAAAAAATTAACAAAAAGAATCAAGTGTCCAGCGTTTAATTATAGATTCAAACATACACACATACGTACATATGTATGTGTATTGCAGTGTTTACATGCTTTAACATGTACTGCTTTTGCGTGTAGCAATGTTGTTGTTGTTACTGCAATTTCTGCAGAGCTTATTTTTAGTTCGTGCAACTAATAAATTTTTAACGAACCATCAAATGCTATAATATTTTTTATTGTCTAATAAATACGTTAAGTCCATTTCAACTATTGATTGTTGTAGCTGTTGTAAATTAATTTACGTTCTGGTATAAAAAACGTAATGCCAGGAGTCGATAATGCAGTAAGTAATTTATGATAAAATTTTATTGGAAAAAATAAAGGGAAATAATAAAAAGACGTTTAAAAATATAGAGAAATATCAATAAAAAGATTCTAAATAACGATAAAAACAATAAAATTAAAAAAAAATATTTAAAACAAAATATTGAACAAGATATAATAATAAAATATTAAAAAAAACTCAAATTAAAAGGTATTGTAAAATAATTTTAAAACAATTATAAATGAAATATTTATTAAAATTAAGAAAAAATGTATAACAAAAAATATTCAAAAGAAACTATTAAGAAATTAACAAGAAATATAAAAATAATATAAAATTTTTTATAGGAAAAAATATAGCGAAATATTAAAAAAAAATTCAAAATATAGAAAAATATTAAAAACAAAAATAGTTTTTAAAAAATATAGAGAAATATAAAAAATATTTAAAATAACAATAAAAACAAAAAGAAATTAAAACAAAATTAAAAAAAAATGTTTCAAAAATACTTAAAAAAAGTTTCAAAAATATTTTTCAAAAATACGACACAAACAAATATTGTAAAACATTTTCAATAAAATTAAAAAAGAAATATTTAATAATAAAAAATAAAAAAATAACGTAAATTTTTTACAAGAAACAATATAAAGAAGTAATAGAAAAGGTATTAAAAATATAAAGAAATATCAAAAAAAATTCAAATCACGAAAAACAAAAGAAATTAAAAAAAAATTATTTAAAATAAAATGTAAAAAAAATATAAGAAAAAATATTTTAAAAATGTATTTCAAAAAAATTTTAAATTAAAAAAAAATAAACCAAAAATGAAATAATTAGCAAAAAATATTTAATCAAATATTTTGAAATATATAATAAATTAATAAAATAATATAAAATTTAGCAAAATATTAAAAAAAAATGTTATAAATATAGAAAAATGACAAAAAAATATTTATAACAATAGATTAAAAAATATTTCAAAAATATATTTAAAAGAAATATTATATAGTAGTTAAAAAATTATTTAAAAAAATATTAAAATAAAGAACAAATTTAATAAAATTAAAAAAAAAAACAAAAAAAAATATATTTTCAAAAAATTTAAAAATAAGATATTTCTACAAATATTTCAAAAAATAATTAAAATAATAAGAGAAATAAATATAAAAAATTAACAAGAAATAATATGTCAAAAATATATTAAAATAAGTAGTTTTTAAAAACCTTAAAATAGTGAAAAAGAAATAAAAGAATAAAAGGATAATCGTTAATAAAATGTTTACAAAAATATTAAAAAATAAATAAAAATACCAGTAGAACTATATATACCCTTGCCTAGTCGCAAAAAGTGCTTATATTCATAGCAAATTATTTCATTCGCCTAACGCACGTGACATTGCAATTCTCAACGCATTTATGCGCAATAAATTTGCACACATAACCAATTATAGTAAGCAAGCTTTTAGGCGCCACTTTCGTCGCATTGCTGGTAATTGAAATAATTACAGAAAAATGCATTTTTCTTTACATATAACTATGTGACTAGTTAATTACCAAAACGGTTAAAACACTCTAAAAACCTTTTCAAACAAAACAAATGCATTTAACAACTCCCTCCACAGCAAAACCTGCTACCGGATACTGGAAATTCACAAACTACAGGAACAATGTTTGCTAAAAAATGTATGCATAAACCAAAGTCAATAAACACCCTAAGCTAATCGAACCGGATTTTCATTGTTTGTTATTTTAATTAGTCGTCTCAATGCAATAATACTGCAGGAATTTGCATATCCATGCAGTAAGGTGCTGTTTATGCGGTGCGGGAAAATTTTATTGTAAAAAAGAACAATTTTTGTTGGTAAAAAGCGAAGTAAAATTAATTTTTTAAATTATTTTTTAATTAAAAAAATGCTGCTTTGAAATTTTATTAGCTAACATGCTCTACAGCTTCTTAGCGCACAAACACTTGCAAATCACAGTTATTTCATACTAAAATTATTTTTCCATAAATTGCCTTCAGCGCATTTTCGCAAATAAATGTCGTAGAATCTGTGCTTACATACTAATACACATGCATATGTATATCCCAAAAACAGCTGTGTTTATTAAATTTCATTACAACTTACGGCACACATACATATGTACCTACATAAGTGCGCCTAAGGAAGGGAGGGAGTCGTGTACAGCCAACTGATCGTTACTTCACTCACACGAGTTCTAATTTCGATTTTTCCTTTAACGTTTACTTAAAGTTATGTTAAATGATTGGCAGCAGTGGCCGCAATGGAAAAGTAAAGTATGAAAATGCATTATTATATATATTACAGTTATTGCGTATTAAAGCTAGAAGTGATTATAAAACCAGACTGCTTTCAATATGGTTTTATAATACGTTGCTAACTTATAAATTAAATAATAAATTAATTTTAAATAGAAAAAAATTTCTGTTGCTTGCAATTAAAAAAAACAAACGTATATTTTTATGAGCTACTGTTTGCTGGATGTTAAAATTTTTATTTTTTTAATATATCAATAATTCTCACGCCCGAAAACGACATGCAGCATTTAACGAAAATCCAAAAAATAGTTTTTTCTCACCCCGCTGCCCTCCCATAAACAAGCGTTGACCCGCCAAGGTCCGCCAACACTTTCTCAAGCGTCAGTTAATTATATATTAACACTTTTCGCTTGCTCGCAAACAAATTAGCGTCAATCATGAGGAATGCGAATGCGCATGCGAATTTATGTCTGTTTGCGTTGCGCGCTGATGGTCAAGCGGCCAACACCGCCTGTCAATGCCAAGCGCAAAAAAGTTGGAAAAAGCAAAAGAAAGGCCAATCAATAAATTTGCGAAAGGTGCAAAATATATAAAACGGAAAGTGTGTTTATGCGCGCAAATATGGCAAGGAAAATTGGGTGAGCAATGTAAAAATAGACGTAAACACAACTATTTTCATATATACATATATGCGCAAGTATGTGTATATGTGTGTGCAAGTGTCAAACAGCTAAAAAGCGCACAAAAGGCGAAGGCGCAAATTAGCTGTCGCCGCCATTGGCGTTGCTACAGTCTGCTTATGCACGTGTATGTGTGTGTGCGCCGCCAGAAGCGCGGCAAATCAGTAATGAAATATTTTTTCAGCTGTGCGGCCGCCGCCTGCAAAGCGCGGCCATTAATGCATATTTGCATGGAAATGCCAGCCGCGCGCACACAATTGGCTTTGTTCGTTGGCAATGATTATTATCGACGTGTGCTGCTAATGCACGCGCATTATAACGCTAATGGGTGGCCGGGCGCGCAAGCAGCCGCGCCGTCGAGAGCCACTGTGCCATTGCGGCGGTGCGCTGCTGATGGACGTTGCGCAACTATTTGCGTCCAAAAGGCTAAAATTAGCCAACGCGGTAGAAAAAAACCGAAAACTCAAGAAATATGTTAATAATAATATGTGTATATATGCATTTATGTGCAGTAAGGTGACGCGCTTGCAAGCGCATCATACACCATGCGACATGCGCGCGTATTTATACACGTATGTCTGCGCGCCAATCAGCGAGTGGCTAGCCAACGCGCAGACAGAGCCCTCAACGCGCCAGCCACCCAACCACTCGCCTACAGCTAAGTGTAAGCAAATACAAATTCTCCAAATATTTGCATATGCATTTACACAAGCCAGCGGACAGTGTGTGCAAATAAAATGAGTCTAAGAAATACTCACTAAAGCTAATGAAGAAAAACTTAAAATAAATGTTAACGTAAAAATTTAGTAAATAGAAAAAAGCCCCAGTGTTGCTACAGCTCACAAGTGCATTGACTGTCACTGCAGGTTGTGCGCTATTAGCTGTTGGTCAATGCGCGCGCCGCCACCACTCATACATACTTCATTTTGCGCGGCTGCGCATGCGCTTAGTGCCATTTATTTACTTATTCGCAGCTACACAAACAAAGCAACGAATATTAGCAGCGCTTATATGCATATGAACGCGCAAGCGCATGCGCCGATTTTAATGCGCCGCCAACAAATGCTGTGCCATGCGCCAAAAAATCGCCAACAAAGAGCGACAGGTTGAAGAAAACGGAGAACCAAAAAAATATTGTCGAAATATTAGCAAGTGAAATATGCTTGAATATATTCGAAAATGCATAAGTATGTATGTATGTGTATAAACAAAGGCGGTTTGCAGAAAAACAAGCAGTAAAGTGGTAACCAACTACTGAGCCTAATTTCATGACAGCCATTTACTCACAAATTATGGCGATTTACAAGGCGTTTACATGTGACCTGGGCATTAGCCGTAGGCGAAATGACGTTTTGTCTGCACAAGTGTCTTATATGCGACGACAAGAGCGCGCGCGCTGCAGCTGTTGGCAGCGCGATCACTTTTTCAGCAATTGATAGTGGAGGAAATACTGCACCTGACCTACAATCGGCCGGCGCGCTCAACCAGCATGCATGCACATACAAACGCGCTCATCCATGTATATGTGCGCGCATCTATGTATATGCGCATAGCTATGTTGAATGTGCAACATCGATATATGCGTTGGTGCGCTGCTCTTTGATTAATTTCGCTGTTTAGCGCGCACATATTTGTAGTTGCTTTTTAATTTTCATTTAAATCATGTTGCCACTCAGCGCTATGCGTTACCGTGTGAATGGAAAGCGTCAACATGCCGAGCGGCGGTCAAGTAATTGGAAAAGCCAGCTAGCAAAGGCCGCGCTGAACGAGAACGTAAAGAAAGGTGCGGACCACACCTACGGCGCACAGTAAATGATTGAAGTACGCTGAAGTACACGTGTACTTGAGCGCGCACGCACGCACACAAACGTAGCACTTGTGTCAGCATTAAATAAAACAGCGCGCAACGCATTGCAGTAAGCTGCCTGCCACAGCGCGACAATGTTGCAAGCCTTTACCAAGCATTGGCAATTAATGTCAAAGAAAAATGTTGCCGCCCTGCCTGCCTTACCGGCGCGCAAGCTGCGCTTTTTGTAATTTCAAATTTCCGTGCAACTTTTTTATCGCAAGCATATGTTTTATTATTCATTTCTTGGTTACTGCGCCGCGCTTTGTTATTCGGAAAATTTGTGTCGGCGCCAGGAAAATTTATTCCGCAAAACGTTGCGCGCTTATGCATGTGCTTGCGCGCCCGCTGCAACAATTGCTATTGCATTGCTTTGTTGCGTTTTTCGAGTGCAACATAAATTAGCTGCTGCAGCAGGCAATAAAAGTTTGCTACTTTTCGTTTTTTTCCTAGCAATTTTCTCTGTTAAAAGTTGTGAGCTTTTCGTATGAAAATTTTGTTGAACTTTTTTGTTGAACTTTTTCGTTGAAATTTGTTGCTTTTGCGCATGTTACTAAATTTTATGGCCTCCGCCATCTGCTCTGCTATTTTTTGGTTCGACTTATTGTTGCTGTGTTTGTTGTTATTTGCTCGCTGGCACTTACTTGCGTCGTAACTGCCAAGCGCTGCTGTCGGTGTTACTGTTACTTTCTTTTACTTATACGATACGTTGCTTGAAATATGCTTGACATGTGACTTATGGATTGCTCATTAAAAATTTTCAACTCCAAAAAAATACTTTTTTTAAGCGGAATCGTTGCATTTTTTAAATTCGAAAGCGAAATTTTAAACTGAAAAACGCATTTTTTTCTGATTTTTCTCTTGATATTCCCAGCTTAATATAAAAATTATTACTTTTCAGCTTTTCGTAAGATTTTTCAAAAAAAAATAATCACGAAACTCCTAATGAGACTAACAGCAGCTACAACAACACATTTGATAAATACATTTACATATTTCACTTAGCATAACCAGAACTCCATATTGCAATTTACCTTTTTCATAAATACCTACATACATATTAAGGCGCTGGCCGGCAATTTTGTGTGAGTTTTGCTCTATCCAGTAATTGGCATAAATATGAGACCTATGACGACTTGTCATTGTCTGCTGGTCGGCAAAAGTTTCCACTGTCAGCATTTATATGACACTAAATATGTCAAAATTGTAATGAATGCATACACACATACACATGTACATGTAGAAATATGCTGACTGAACGGCATATTAATAGTTATTTATCGTTGCTTGTCTACAAATAGCGCGAAATAGCGCCAGTTGCGGACATAATTGAGTTTAAATTACGGTCTTCGGTGGGCGCGCACTCTCAGCTAATGATTACAACTACAATAAACTGCAAAGTCATCACGAGTGATTGTACAATCATGAAATTCTGTTGCCAATTGATAAAAACTTTCTGCGGCGTTCCCCATACGTTTAAATGTTGTCAAGTGGTATGTGTGTAGATTTATGTATGTATTTGTGTGGCAACATGGAAAATAGTTGTCTAGACAATTTTGACTTATTTCGAATGGAGAGCTGACAAAAGTGGTTAATTAATCTTCGATATCTGCTGGCTATTAATTTCATAATTGTTGTTATTTTAATTTGATAATTTTTAATTTCATAACAAAATTTCACAATTTTTTTATAACTCAATTTTTTTTATTTCAATTTTTGTTTTAATTTGTATAATTTTTAATTTCATCATTTTTTGAATTTCATAATTTTGTTTTAGTTTTATAATATTTGTATAATTTCATAATTTTTTTAATTTTTACAATTTCATAACTTTTTTAATTTCTATAATTTCGTAATTTTTTTTATAATTTTGTATTTTTTTTTAATTTCAATTTTTTTTATATTTCAGAATTTTTATAATTTTACAACTTTTTTTATAATTTGAAGTTTTTCTAATTTCATAATTTTTATAATTTCACAATTTTCTTCAAATTTCATAATTTTTTTTAATTTCAAAATTTTTTTTATATATAATAATTATTAAAATTTCAAAAATTTTATAATTAATTTTTTTTTATAATTTCATAGTTTTTTTTTAATTTTACAATTTTTTTTTACAATTTTTTCATAATTTTTATAACTTAACAAATTGTTTATAATATCATTTTTTGGTTCTAATTTCAAAAATTTTTTCTTAATCGTTATGAGATAAAGATGAGATGAGAATTTCACAATTATTTTATAACTTCCTTTTTTTAATTTCATATATTTTTTTTCATTTCATAATTTTTTTATAATTTCATATTTTTGTTTTAATTTCGTAATTTTTTTTTTTAATTTCATTTTTTTTTTTTAATTCATAATTTATATAATTTCAATTTTTTTATAGTTAATTTTATTTTAAATTTATTTTTAAATTTCATATTTTTTTAATTCATTTTTTGTTTAATTTCATATTTTTTTTATCTCATGTCAATGTGTCACACATATTCCTCTACAACATAATTTACTGTTATACTTATACTTTGCTTATTGACTGACTTTTCGCCATCGGCGTCAACGCTGACGCGGTGCTTGCCTACCACTTCCAGTGACACTTCGCCGCTATTAGAGCAAAACTAGCGAGATTTGCAACATCGTCAGCTGTCAGCGCGCCGCTGGCTGCCCACAAATCATTAACAAATTACAAACACCCAGACACATGTATAAGCGTGTGCGCGTGTGTGTTTGGTTTTTTCATAATTTTGCCAAATTTATTGTAATGTCACCTTGTCGATTTTCGCCAAACAAGCAAGTATTTGCCTTTCAACGCCGACTTTATGACCTCATTATTGGCCGTTGGGATTAAGCGCTCGCATGCAAAAATATTCATAATAAATAAAAAAAGCAAACAAAAGCGAAATTTATGCGCGCAACTTATTCTTATCTTGTGAACAATTGTAAAATGAGCGAAGAATAATTATATATGAGCAAGTGTATATTATTACAAACATATCTCCCTGGTGAGTGGGTGACTAATTGCTACATGTGTGTGTGTGTGCTTATTAACATATATACATATGTATGTATGTATTTTATATATTTATATATTGTAAGTTTGTTTGGTTGCTCGGCGGCTTGGCTGCTTGACCAGCCGCCTGCCAGTTTCGGCGCTTTTGTATATAATTTGAATACAATTATAATGATGCTGTATGCGCATTGTTGTTGCTGTTGCTGTTGATATTTTTATAAATGTAGCACTATTAATAATCGCGCATTATGATACTTTCAAGTAGTACTACGAGTCTGAAATTAATAATGAATGTGGCCGCCGCCGCCTGCCAATGAGCGTGTAAGCCGCTGGGTGCAAGCGTAGGCGGAACGTGTCATATTGAATTAATCTTGAACGAATATACACTCATATGTGCATAAGTGTATGCATATTTAAGCTGAAAGTAATAATTATGTGTTGGCAAGGCATACGTAAGTTTTTGAGGTAGCTTTTTGTAGAGTTTCATAGAATGACGAGTGTGTGTTTGATTAGAACACTGTGTTGGGCACCTTGAGAAAAGGCAGGAAAATGATATTTCACTGGAAATCTCTAACAAAAACAATAATTAAAAAACCTTTTTTTCTTTTGAACAAAGGAGTGATAATTTGTTTGAATTTGTATGAGTTTTAATCAATTAACAGCAAAAGGTTACCTGCACTGATAAAATAAATTTTAACATTTTTGAAGATTTTGTATAATGTATATGTGTATTGAATAATAATGTATATTACTTTATTTTATATATTTTTTTATATTATTATAAAATATAATTTTTTAATATCATAGTTAAAAATATTTGGAATAAAATTAAATTCTTAATTAAGGTTATGAGGAAAAAATCATATTACCTTTTTAACAAAATAATTTATTTACTTTTTAATTTTACCTAACAAAAAAATTATTTTATAAAGTTAACAGTGAAATGTTTAAATATCAATAATTTATAATTAATATTCATCATAAAAGAATTTACAGTTAAGAAAAAGACAGCGGAATTATTTTTTATTTGGAATTTTTATTTTTTTTTTAAGATTTGCTGATAAAAGAATTAAAAAAATATTTTCTTTTACATAATAGTAAAAAATGCTTAATTAAGAAACCAAATATAATATAAAATACTTTTTTATAATTTTACATAATAGCAGAAATTTTACTAGAAAATTTGCAATATAAAAACATTTACAGTTAGGAATTATTTCTATCTGTGAACTATTTTCACATTTAATAATTTTAATGACACATAATTAAAAAAAAAATATTTTATATTATCTTGTTTTAAATAAAAATTTGTACATTTTTTTCGAAAAATTGCATAATAGTGAAAAAACAATAAAAAAAAAGTGTTTTTAAAGTTATGAGCGAAATTAACAGAGTATTGTTCATATTTATTATAAATTTTACTAGAAAGTTTTCAATATAAAAACATTTGCAACCAGAAAAAATCCAAGCCATACAGCTGAATTATTTTTTACTGTAAATTATTATCATTTTTAAACATTTTGTGACGAAAAAAAAAAAATTTTTTTTAAGGTTACATAATAGTTAAAAATATTTGAAAAAAAATATTATATATCAGTAATTTTACCAAAAATCTAGAGTATTAATTCTTATAATATTCATTATACCTTTTCTAAAAAACTTCATATAAAAAAGTACAGTTAAAAGTATTTGTGATACAAAAGGACAAAAAAATATATACTATATTATATTGTTTTTTAAAAAATATATTTATGCATATTTTTTTAATGTTACGTAAAAGTTAAAAATATTAGAAAAAATGTATTATTATTTATAAAAGTTGTGAGTAAAATGATTATATATCAGAAATTTTACAAAAAAATTGGAGAATTATTATTATTAATATTCATAAAATGTTTACAAAGACAAAATTCAGCATTAAAAAATTTGTTTAACAATTTAAAGCCTTACTTACGGCTTAATTATTTTATATTGTTAGCGAATATAAATTTTTATTTCCTCTCTAAAATGCTTAAGAGGCACACCTGTGTTGTGTGTGTGTGAAATTAATAAAAAAATCAATTTCTCCCATATTTCAATAGTTAATACCTTCAAAAATAAAATATTAAAATTATCAAGGCAATAACTCAAATAGTTTTCGAGTTACAACCTTCTAAAGTGTAATCACTCGCTTCAAACAGCTTAAACAAATTACCTTTAAACGTTTTACGCTCTACAGAGCATTTAACTGGAAGCCAAACGAACCGATGATACACATACATATTTCTTGCACCTAACACCAAAAACCAATTATTAAAAAAATCACAAAACACATGTGTATATGTTTGCGCTGATCCCTCAAATTTCCACGAAATCCTAATCTTTGCAAACAACATTTCTCATTTCGTCTATTCATTTTATAAAGATACCAGCAATAACGTTAATTAAATTGTGTACAAGTACCGTTTTCATCACGAAAAACGACGGCTAAACGTTGTGGACTACCGTTTTTACGGCAAAGTAGGCGCGTCTGTAGCGAGACTAAGCTGCAACAAAAACAAATAAAACATGCGCACATTTCTAACAGTAATATGAAGTCTTATCTCTGGCATTTATAGTGCCAACAACAATTAAAACCGCTTTGGCTTAACACACCACCTATTAACCGCAATTGTGGGCACGTTTATTGCACTTTCTACAGCAACAACAACAATAGTTAATCACCTGCAAACAATTGTTAATAATTTAGCGAATTCTTGCGCATATTAGTAATGTGGCCAACACAACGGCAGATAACAAGCACTTGGTTAGTGGCAGCAGGCTACAAAAGTACAAGCAACCTTTGTACACACACACATGCATGCAAACACGCAGGCGAGTCGGTCGAGTCAGTGAGGTGCGTCCAAATCTTATTAACCTTTTGCATGAGCGCATTATATTACACAAAGCACTGCAACAACTGCATAATAACAATAACAATAACAATTAAATTACAATGCAGTTACAAATAAAGCACGAGCGCACGAGCAGGCTATGTGCGCGCGAGTGCTGCGGCGGAAGAAGCAGCAGCAGCGCGCAGTAATGCCAGCAAAGCATGCGGACTTGCAGCATATTTGCATGAATTGCCTCACGCACACGCACACACACACACATGCAGCGTGCTTTGGCATATTTTCACCTTTTCGCGGCGATTCGGCGGGTTCAGCGCTGCCACAGTTGGCTGTCAAGGGTTGTGCGCCTGTAAGGCTGCTTGCATTTCACTTCATTTCCACTCAATTTCTGTGTTGTTGCAAGTTGGCATTTATTTATTTGTATTTTTTTTTGTATTTGCATGTACGCGCACACAACTAGTTGATTTATATCATGTCAGCTGCATGCAATAACAACAATTAACAACAACACTAACAAGCGGCCAGTTGTAAATCCACACATGTGCTTGATGATGGGCTGGCAGCGTAAGGGGGTAGTGGGCATTCCAAAAAATATATATTTTTCTGCTTTAAGCAGACTTAATTGTGAAAGCTACTGCAACTTGTGTATGCAACTTTGCAAGTGTGGCACACAAGCAACTCGAAATCTATCGCTCAACACGCGGAAAGGGTTGTAGCCACTGCCTACATGCCACACACTTATATTTACACTCTTATATATGCACTCCATCCGTTGCCGTTGCCGCTCAACCCTGTCACTTTTAATGTTTCAACATTTGAACATTGATTGCTCTTCACTTGCTTGGGAAAAGCGGGCTGTGCCGTGTAAAATACAAAAATTTGCATATTTCTCTGAATGTGCAAGCATGCAGACTTCATAAATGCATTCGTGCTTGTGTGTGTGTGCGTGTGTGTGCTTCTGAATAATGCCCTTTTAAAAGGGGTGTGTGCTGCGCTGTGCCAGTTAATTGTTATTGCTATTTTTATAAGCGTGTACTTTTTTATTGCAGCATATAATTCATGGTTAAGCATAATAATCATCATAAAAGTATTTTAATAAACAGTTATTGCGACATAAAGTTCATTTTTGCATTTTAAATTAAATAAAGCTTAAGCTGAATGACGGAAAACTCACGTCCGTAAGCCGCCTTTGAGCGGAAAGTCGTGGTTTCTAACACGTGGCTGTCTCGAGAAAATTAAGTGCAGTTTATTGTATAGTCTTGGTGATTTATAACAAAGATTGTGAAGCTGCTGCCAGCTTTCATTTTTCGCTCCTGGGGCTTTCATATGCGTGTAAGTTCAAAATTACTAAGAAAGCTTTTATGATTTATAGCGAAAAAACTGTGAAAGTTGGCAGCACTCCACGAGCTTTCACTTCAGCAGGGCTTTCATAAATTTTATATTATGCGTGAAAGTTCAAAATTTTCTTAGGTGTAATAATTTTAGCGAAAATTATTGAGCTACAGCCACCTTTCCTAGAACTTTCACACCAGTATAGCTTTCCTAAAATTTAGCCTTAGTGGTTTAAACCAAAAATTACTAGCTGCTGCCAGTTATCTCTCTTCATTCGAAGAGCTTTCCCTTCAGCAGAGCTTTCATAAAATTTCATAATTTAATATTTCAATATTTGCTTAGCTTAATTGATTTATAATAACGATTATTATAACTTCATTCCAAGAGCTTTCTCTTTAGTAAAGCTTTCATGACATTACAAGACAGCTTACAAAGCTCAAATATTTGAAGTGAATGTAAATTTTTTTCTTATACAGAATTTTAAATATGCAACAAACGGTTGTCTCATAGTTGATATAATTTCAAAAAATATAACATAACTCTAACTAATTGCCTGTTGTTCCCTGTCTGTTTTGAAATCCATATCTAATACCCGTTCGGTCACTTTTGTTATGCTCCTTTTGCAATTTATTTATCTGCAATATTTAAATTTTCACTTATCACTTATGTATATATAAATTCGCAAACAATTCGTCTACTATCTTTTCGATAATGCTTGCTGTCTACTAGCAGCTTATTAAATAAGTCTGCTAGTCCTACTACTACTATCGTTTATCTTAATTAACTCTTTTTGCATTTTTTGCTGTAAATCTTGGAATTTATTGTTGCTGCTTTTAATAAACAACCTGTTTACTAGCAAACATTTTATTACTGTTAATTTGTATACCGTAGTATTTTCTAATCTCCTTACGTTAGATACCCGCTGTAAACAATATACACGCGCTAGCAAGGGAAATAGTTTCTGTTTATACAAATTCTGAGGCAATTATATTATTTAAAAAAAATATTTTTAATAAACAAAAAAAATTATTAATAATAATTAATATTAAAAAATATTAATTCTAATAATTATTAATAAAAATTTATTTAAATTTTTCTTAATTTTTTTATTAATAAAAAAATATTAATATTAAAAAAAATGATTTATTATTAATTAAATTAAAAAATTAAAAAAATATTTATTAATAATTAGCATTATTAAAAAATATTTTTTAATAACAATTAATATTTTCTTTTTTAATTTTTTTATTAATAAATATTAAAAAAAAATTTTTACTAATAAAAAAATATTAACAATAATAATTGTTAATAATTTTTTTTTTTTTCGCTAATATTTTTTTATTCTACTTATATTTTTATAAAATTTTTTACTTATATTTTTATATTTTTTATTAAAAATTTTTTACTCACATCGTATCTTTCTGGCCTCATTGTATCCCCCAAATGTATGGGTTTAATTTATAATCCAACATTGGTTATTTGTGCGACACCACAAAAATGCAACATTGGCTGTGTTTTTACACAAATAAATTTGATTTATATACAAAACCAATTAAAAATGCCGCTTTCGTTTCCTTAATGCACAAATGTAAAAGCAGTTTGCTGTTGCACGCACTTAAGATTTCAAAAACTGTTTCGAATTTTTTTTTCAAAAGTGTTTTGAAATTTTTTTTTCAAAAACTGTTTTCAAAATTTTTATTTTCAACAACTGTTTTGCATTTTTTTTTTTTCAAAAATTGTTTTCGAAATTTTTTTTTTTTTTTCAAAAATAGTCGCTGCAAACTTATTGCACTTTGTTTCAACACTTGACAAGTATTGTTTTTAGTTGCAGTCGGTTTTTTAAATAATTTTATTTTAAGTCGTTTGCATGTTACACTTTTGCTTTAAATTTTAGCAGCGTTAATTTGCGTTTTGAAAATTTTCAAATTTAACTTTTAAGCTGACAATATTTGTATATTTTATTTGAAAATGCGCTTGCTAACTTTTAGAAAAACTCTTAGTGACTGATTTTTTGTTGTTGTGAATTGCACTTTTTGCGGCGTTTAAAAAATCTTTGTTATAATTTTGTTTTCAGATTTTCGAAAAGCACTTTGTTTTTTCGTTACACAAAATTTTCACTTTTATACCGTTAAATTGCGTATATAAACTATCTTCAGCAATGCACTTTGATTTTGATTTTTAGAATTTTGCACTTTTCCAATTGAATTTTTTATTCTTTCAACACTTTCAAAAATAACGCGTTTCAATTATTTGATTTTTGCCTTTCCAATTCACACGCTTCTATATTTTCATTCACAAAATCGTTTATTTTCTTATTGTTGTTAACTGCTGCACCGTTTTTATCGCTTACTCATAAATGATATACTTTCATATTTATTTTCTTGTATTAAAATATATTTCATTCAATTTCTTTTTGCTTTCTTCACATGTGTGTGAAATATTTTTTGAACTGAAGCGTTTCCAACGTTCTTAACCCGACGACAGTTGCCACAGAACTGAAACGTACGCTTACCAAATACAAACTAAATGCTAGATGTCTTGTTCAGTGTTGAATGAATCCGATACGATACGGATTCGTACTCGAAATCGAATGCTGAAGAAAGAGGAGGAGGCTTAGCATAGCACACCGTCGTCGCTGCTGCCTCACTACTGTTTGCCAGCTCGCTTGCCTGGCGCTGCTGCTGCTGCTGCACTCTGCTGAAATCGTATCGCCTGTAATGTTATACGGCAGACGACCAAAACGGCTATAACGACGGTATGACGATGATGACGACCACGACAACGACAACGACGACGACGATGACGATGATGACGACGAACCTCAGCACCACCACCGACAGTACTACCACCTAACGACGACCGGTGTGCGGGCTAGTGAGCCAGCGAGCCAACGTGTTTCGTACGAACGTACTTTACGAGTACGAATTGGTCATTCTACGGAGTGCGCGCACAAACGCACCAACAACAATAAACGAAACGTATGCGCGCCTCCACGAACTACATAAATGTGTGTGCGTGTGTGTGTATGGCTGTGCATTGAGGGTCTATTATAATAGTATGGCTACACCAAATACCCCCCAAAAGTATTGATGAGATACGCGCAGTCGAGCTTAGCTGCGCTCAATTGAACCGAACTTAACTGATAGCTGTGATATGTGCTGTTAGCGGTTCGGCCCCATGGCAGCGTTGGCGGCTGCCGCTGCGGGTACGCGCACTCGGCGCTCGTTGCGCCCAAGTGTCATATCGCGCTGACGGTTGTCCGTCTTAGTGTTGCTGTTACACCTGGCCATACATTGTTGTACCTTTAGTTGCTTATGTTAGTTTCATTATTTGTTGGCTTACGACAGATTTATCGAATTTTCGCCGAGTTGTGGAGCGTTCGATGCAGCTCGTTAGGCGCGTAGTGTATTTTTTGAGGAGAATGTCATATTTGTAACAGAATTTGTAAGAAGCTTTGGGTGTTGATATCCTCCTATATACCCATAAATGCAAGCAAACTCTAATGAGGGCGCTTTCGGGCTTTTTTGTGGTAGAAGCCGGTGGTAAACACTGCTAATAGCTTGAGTTTTGCAAGGTCTTAAAATATATGTAGGGCTGTGTCGTGTTATAAGAGTCGAAGAGTTGTAAAAGCTGGTATTTTTCTTGAGAAAAGCGAGGAGGAAAGCCTAAAAGAAACAAGAGGCATGCAGACCCCTAAATTAAACTAGATGCAAAAATAGAAAAAACTATTTCAATTTGGCAAATATATAATGTCCTAATATTGTTTTACAGATTTATAATACATCTCTATATAATATTCGTAAGTATTGGTTAGTCGAAAAAGTCTTTTCGTATTTCTAATCAAACTTCAACTTATGTTTTATATTTATAATAATAAATAAATAAACAAATATTTTTCATTTTGGTCGACCTTTTTTGCCATTTTTCCGACATCTATTGACAAAATACGAAAAGACTTTTTCGACTATCCAATATAATTGGTAAGAATTGGTTAATTTTTTTTCCATTTTAGACTTCAAATTGGTTCCAACATTGCCTCCATTTCGAATTATCATGTTAGTAAGAAAATATGTATTAAAAATATTTATTTAGTATTTATCATTTCTACACTAAACTACAGTTTAAAGGTATTTTCTCAAGAGTGGTGAAAAAAGCAGTTTTGATTATCAATGTTCTGTAATTTTTTTCACCGTCAACTGATAATTAAAATATAGTAAATATTGCAACAGTCAGTTATTTTTATAATTTTCTTCCAAGAACTCTACAGTTGTTACTAATATCTTATACTCACGCGTACACTGCTTCTCAAACTGTGCTGTTTTCCTATTAGTGTTAAAACCTGGCGCCTGCAAAAAGATTTAAGCGACAAACTTATATAACAGGATACTCAAATTATAACATAAAATTTGCTTATAAAAAATAGTATATTTTTCAGATTCGCAAATTTCACGATTTGGCCGCTGTTGAGCCATAACTACACTACGAAAACATACAACTATGTAAGAAGCCTCGACGAAAAAAGTGTTTTTGTATTACATAAAAGTTTCGAAATTATACAAAATAAGATTTTTAATTTTTTTTTTTTTACACTTTGGGCTTTTTACCCGCATTTTTACTAAATTTTAAATTTAAATTTATGAGATTCATTACAACTATTTGCCAACAAGAAGCTAGCAAAAATTCGTTACACCAACAAAATTTATATTTTCATGACAGCATTTCTCAATTAGGTTGTTACGTATAACTCACACCATTTAATCGCACAGCAAGCAATTCCAACAAGTGTATCTCGCATTCCTGCTGCCTAAGTCATCGCAGGCTTTTCGCAAGTATTTGCCGTCGCATACTTTTCGCATTCGTACTTTGCCCCAAAGCACACATACCTGCATACAGTTATAACTCTTCGAGGTTCGTGAGTGCGATTTCCACCTTCAATAACGGAAATTCGACGCCGACAAGCTCATTGAGTCGCGTACGCTTTGCGCCGCTCTGTGTCTTCCGAACGCTTATGGTTGGCCTCATAAATTGATAACGCACTTTTGAGCTTAGTAACTGCTTGCTCTTCTTCTGCTTCTTTTTTTTATATTATTGCTTTGATTTGTGCGCAAGTATTGTGCCTTGTTGTTACGCGTATTGCTGTGTTATCAAACGTTATTGCTATATGACTTAATTAATGCGAAAAACATGCGCGTTTGATGTGTTTAGTAATTAGCATGCAAATTCCTCGTATCAAGTGTATTTATTTTCACTTGCGTACACTTTAAAAACGTGCAACATTTTTTTTTTCAAAGCTCAACGTATGAATCACCTTCGGCAAATAATGTTTTTTTGGAGTTTATTGTGATATCTTTTTAGCATTGTCTTCATTTGTTCGGCTGATTATCACAACATGGAAATTAACCATTGTAGCTAGTAGTTCGATATGAGGTGCTATGGTGTAAACAATATTATCGTAAGACGGAAGAGCCTTGATTATTTTAGAATTCGCTATAATTTTCCTATGTAGACTTATATGCCTAGAGGCTTGTGCCATTATATACATACATATGAGTATATATATATGTATGTATGTAAGTCATTGAAAGTAATTTTTATACTATTTTCTAAAAACAATGGGCAATTTTTTTGATCTAAAATTTCGAATAAGTACTTAGATTTAATACTTTTTTCATAGACACACATTTGTGCATAGATATTTATACTTATCTATTTACTTATAAACAAATTTTAGTATACAAAAGTGGTGTGGCCTAATAATTTAAATAAAAATTTAGACATAGTTGTCTTATCTAATTAATTATAATAATAATTATTATGTTATAAACTTAATTATGACAATATATAATTAAATACTGTGAGAAGTATTACAATTCTTGCCTCCTAATTAAAATATACACTCTCAACATCACCCTTGCTTGCATCGTTTAACTACACTTCGGAAAATAATCATTTAAAAATACTAAGTTTTCCACTTCTATTGCCTGAAAAATTCCTTTAAATAAATAAAATGCACAAAAAATGCATAAAATGCACAAAAAAATCATAAAATGCACACAAAATGCATAGAATGCATTTCTGTTCTTAACATTCCACTCGTAAGTCAATTTTAAACCAATGTAAACATAACAACAGCATAACCAGAATATCTAACAAAATGCTGTTAAATTGCTGCAAAATCAACAGCAAACTCACAACACGTTTGCCTCGACATGTTCGAGTTGAGAATATGTAGAAGTGAAAAGTTTGCTGCGAAAATCACTCAAACATGTTTTAAGGCACTGACAACATCATGAAAAATACAAATTGCGTTAATATTCACTGCAAATAGTCAGAAAATGTTAATGTCATTAATTTGCTGTTAAATTCTCTATTAAACAAACATGAGCTGTAAATTATAACATTGCAGGAAGGCTGTTAAAATGGGGGAGTTACTACAAAAATATAAAAAAATGTTCAAAAAAATATAAAATTTATTAATCTATTTTCGAACAATTTTACAATATACATAAACTAATAATTCTAAAAATGTTTATATTTTTGTAGAATATCCCATTTTATTTGTTTTTATTTTATTTATTTTTTTTTTTGTAATTTTTTTTAATATATTTATTTTTTCGTTCATTTTTAACCGTGGATATCAAAATTTAATCAAAAGCTTAGAAACCATCATTTTGTAGAGCATTCAATATCCTACAAAATTTATGGAACGAGATATTTAGTTGGAAGCGAGCTGTGAATTTTTCAATCTGATAATAAACAAAAAATAGAAAACTGTAAGGCGGAGGACCTGTCCGTTTCAATCAAAAGCTCATACTTGAAGAGACTTTCATAAAAGCGTCTAAGAACCTATTTTTCAGAATACCAAAGGAAAAAAGTAATCTGTAATTTACTTATATACATACATAAATGTATTTATTCACTTATATAAGATTTTATTTTTACTAGAGGTAGAAAAAAAAAACAGAAAAAAATAAATGCAATTTGTTTTTCAAGAGAAAAGGAAGAGTTGAGTTAAAATTGTTAGTGTTGATTTTATTTTGAAGTTGAGTGCCTTTGCTGAAGATTTTTTATTCACTCTGTGTATCACATTTTCTCATATCAATAAGTAAGCTTTACTTCTCTCCGGTTTATAGCACTTCTTTTAACTTGAAGTAAACCACAATTGATGGCTTAATTAATTTGCAATGCATTTACGCCAAAATTAATTTGCGCTTTGAAGCCTTAACTGCAGAAAAGGCATATTTAAGAAGCTCTAAGTTAAAGTTCTCGTGAAAGTGTACAGTTGAACTTAATTAAGTGGCAGTGCTTATCTATGCCTTTAGTTAAAATAACTGCAAGTCGGCTGTAAATGGCAGGAAGTTTTAATTTAAAAAGCTATGGTGTTGAAAAATTTCAAGCAAGTTGATTTCAAATCTTAAGTACCACACATTGGCAATATCAACACTTAAAAAATACTTAATACAATCGGTTTTGAAAACGTTTTCTATTTTACGTGTTCATTAATACAACAAATGCCACTTTAATTTCATTTTGTTTTCATATTTATCAAGTTCAACGAACTCCGTTCAAGTGTTGTCCTTTGGCTTGTTAACAAATTGTCGTGTTGTTAGCTGCAAGGCGATGCAATCAGGCATGTCGCATAAATTATTTCGTTAACTGTCACAGATGTTCCTCCACACTCACTACTTTCTATGCAACATTTCTCGCTATCGAATTAATAAAATGCCAATAAAAGTGAGAAATTTATTATAGAAATGAACGCGTGTGTGGTGAAATTCAAGTGAGCAATGAGATCGTCGAACAACTGTCATTTGCTCGAACAACTGTTCGAACAGTGCGCTTAGCTGATAGGGTGCGATTGTGCAGAGAGATGTTAAGATAGGTTGTGGAGAAAGCGTAGTGTAATATAACAGGTAAGGGTGCAATACATACAAAACCTAAATATTTTTAGCTATAACTTAGCTATACTGCCGAGAGATTTATAAAACTCGAACTTCATGAAATTAACTTCGCTTATATTGGCAAATGTAGCTCCCAGCTACACACGCATCTCTTTTACATTCCCCCCCTAAACGTCAACTAAAAATAACTCTCCAGCTTGTGAGGGCGTTACAGCTTACAGCCTTTAATTCATTATACTAAACCAACACAAAAGCTTAATAAAATCAGCAATGTGCAAACAGTGCGACAAGATCAACCAAAATTCGCTGCTTAAACTCGACACCAGCGCAAACCAATCGATTGCAGCACCGATCGCGCTGATTGCAACGAAGATCGCATTTTCGATCTTTAACGATGACGACGAAGACGACGACGACACGCATGCGCACCGGCCACAATCGCAGCCAATTTGTGCGCCCCCAATTTAAGGAATCCCGCATGTGTTTATATATTTTATTTTAATGCCTTGGCGTGAATTTCCTTGGAAGTGGACTACAGCACTTCAGCGCTACGCGGTCCTACGCTTCGACATTGCCTTTTCACTACATTCGCCGCCCTGCCAATGAACCGCAGCAACTAATTCCACGCCTCAGCCTTAATTTTCGTCGGTTTTGCGCTGTTTATTATTGCGACTTGTCTTTTTTATTTGGCGGCAGCGATTTCATTTTTATTGCACACATTTTTCGACGCCCACCGGCGGCTGTTCAATGCGCGCTCAGTTGGTTCGTATGCTGCGCTTGTGGCAGGATCGATCTGGCTGCGCGCTGAAACGAGCGATCAGCGTCTCACTTGCGCTACTCGTCTCTGGCTTGCTTGTTGTTGTTTGCATTGACGATTTTTGGTGGTTTTTAATTTTGCTCCTCCACCTTTTGTTGGTTTATAGTTCGCTATCTGATCGATTTTTTACCACTGTGTTTTTGTTTGCCGTTTTTTGCGCTTCCTTCCACTCTGGGTCTTGACTTTCGTTTAAGGTGCTGCGCTGGCTTTCGTTGCTTTGCATTGGGATTTACTGCTTTTTTGGGAATTTTAATTAAAATATTTCTCACAGCTTAAAATATTTTTTAGTTTTATATTTATTTATTTTGTTTTACTGTTTTCGCCATTGTTTTTGCTTTCGAAAATGTGTTGAAAATTTGTTTAACCGTGTCCTGCTTGGAAATCGATAATCTCCTCGCGTACGCACACGTAATTGCACGAGTTACGAATTAAAAATTCTTTAATTTTTAATGAGCTGCAAGGGCTTCCGAGCTGTAACCTATATATTGGTTAGTTGTGGACCAACAAACTATTTAATGAATGCTTGGATAAATTTATGAGGGTGTGAAACATTTATTGCCTCCCTCACACGCTATGATGACTCCATTTTCTATAATGTTGCGCTTTGAGTCAAACTCCTTGATTACCTCTTGTTTCCGCAATTATATTCACTATCCGAACTACTCACTAATAAAGTTGTCAACAATCGCGTTAACAATCATTGACTACTTGTGGATAATCTCACTTCAAAAACATAGTAAAAACCATAAGCACCTCTTAGTTTCCAAGCCGTAAATTCGTTACAAATATTTTGGTGAATTTTGTAGCCCCAAAAACAGTAAAGAAGAAGAAAGGAAGTTTCTAATAAAAATGTTACACTTTTTACGATTTCGAAGTTTATGCGCGGCAATAAATCTCTGAGCCAACTGCAGTCAGAGGCGCTAATCTCGCAGCGACATAAAGAGTTCACACGCACGAGTTGGAAATATTTAATTTTGTTGTTGTTTATCGAAGACTTGTGCATCCACTCTACGACCACCATTCTATGTCAGCTCAGCGCCCTCTCTTCTTCTTGCCACATGACCGCTTGTGCGTTAGTTTTGTCAATCCGTGCGGTGGCGCCACGCTGTCACGCCACCCTGTGGCGCAAAACACGTAAAAAAGACACCACAAAGCATAAGCAAAAACAAAAACACACGTGTCTTGATTGATTTCTAATGCCGATGCAATTTTGTATCAACTCACTTTGGAAGAATAGAAAGTCGGAAGGCTGCACTATTTTATTTAGTGTTTTTTTATGCGGAAAAATAGCTGGTGGCAACCAATAAATATAAAAACAATAACATTGGCGGCGCTCAACAAACAAAATCTTAAAGGCATGTAGTCATGTGACAACGTTTTGGTATTGCAAGATAAATATCGCTGCCAAGTGGTTCTTAAGAATTGATCTCTAATAAATAAATGTAAACAAGACACAACCACAAAAATTGCCGACGAGTTGCTGTCGGTACCCGAAACAGAATTGTTCTTAAGTGTCATCTACAGTAGGTCACTGGTTCCAGTAATAAATATATTAATTCCCAGTAAAGACAACTACTTGTCTGCAATCAATACACATTTAAAAGCCTTCATACGCGGAGGAATCGCCACCACTAGCAAAGTAATTTCTGCCAGACTCATGAAGGGTTCTATAGGGGGTAGAAGGAGGACAGCGATAGCTAAAAAGCTGAAAGCAGATTGGCGCTTGGCGGCCAAGATCGTGGAACGCTACGGTGATAAGCAGGCTGGTCAAGTTTCTGAGAGGAAATCCTCAAATACTGCAACCCGTCACAATCCACACAAGACTGGAGAGTAATAAGGCTGGAGAGAACCGAGGAACCATATCTGCAAGCGCTGATCCTAAATGCTATAGGTTCGAAAGGATAGTCGTCAAGATGCTCCCAATGGTTGCCAAGGCTGATGGCGCTCAGATTTTAGATGCGGTGGATATGACAGTTGGAGATGGTCAAACGACCCGAGTCTCTCTGACATAGCTAGTTCTGAGGTCGTCTCGTCAATTGGCAACACCGTCTTCAGTCTCGAACAGCTGTTTGAGGAGGTTCAGGTCGAGCACGATGTAAGCGCTAAACTAGCGCTTCTGGAGTCTGAAGGATGAGGTTCCTTCAGATTTACCTTCAGCATGCGAAAGTGGCCTCCACCAACTTACTACTTCGTCTAAAACTAAACGAAGCCGATGTCGTCCTGATCCAGGAACCATGGCTGACGAGTAACTGCATCTCTGTACTGAGGACAATTAATCATAAGCTGCTGGCGTATAACGATACAGGTAGTATCAGAGCCTGTATGATGGTCTGACATCAACTAGCGGTATTTCGCTCAAAGCTTCATCATCAAACCCGTTTGAATGCCTGGTCACAGCGGAATCGTAACAAATACAAAGCCGATATACTAGCCAAAGGTGGCACCCTTGCCCCACTCACTATGGAATGGGACCGTGTTAGAACTCCATTGCGTTCTAGCGCTGAACCATTGGACTTCGCGTGAGCTTAGCATGGTGTACGACCAGCTCTTTGCTACTACGAGATGTCTTTGGCCTAGAGTAGAACGCAGGAAATTTACAAAACTACTTACCCTAAGCAAAGTTCATCTTGTCGCAAACGTAGGAGTTTCTACTGATCACTGTCCAGTGTATTCATGCGGTAAGGCTAGAAATCTTGTCGGGCGATGGTTGTCAAAGCTGTATAGAGGAGTATGAGGTGAAAATATCCAGGCACTTTCTCCTCCATTATACAGCCTTTGCAAGACTGCGGCTGAAACAACTCAGTAGCCTTAACTTCGGCGAACCAAGTCATAAGCGAAACTAACATTAGTCATCTCAACAAATTATAAATATGTGATAGGCTCCAAGCCAGGCTCCGAATCTTATGTTCAAGTATATGTAGAAGTTTTTAGGTATCAAAACGGACGGCTGATTTAAGCTGTCCAAGTGAGATCCCTCTTAGAATCGACCTCTGCACCCAAGGTCACATAAATGTTAAGAATATGAGTTCTGAAAGCCATTTCGATTTTGTATGATGTTTTTTGTTCCAAATATATTCGTAAGTTGTCCATAAAGTTCAGTCTATCAGCCAAGCTCGCTTTACCAATAAAACCAGTTACAAATTTGGAATTCAAATATAATATTTCTCGCAGTGTACGCATCTTCATTGTTAAGCATAACTTTTAATATTTTCATACGTCAATCATTTAATGGCCAAAATATCGAAATACATGCTTACCAAACTGCTATCATAAATTTCCCAGCTGACAGACTGTGATGATGCGAAGACGTCAAACCGCCATATAAGGTTAAGCAGACTTATGAGCTTATATGGTCACATATGCATATGTATTAGTGTTTATTTATGGAACTTTACGAAGCTGCTATGCAAACATATGTATGTACGTATGTAAAATGAGAGAAAAAAATAACGGCGCACTAAATTATGACATTTAATTATAATAAATTTTGGTCAAATTTTGTATGTGTATGTGTGTATATTGGAGGCGAAATGTCAAAACAAATGGCAACAAAGGAGGTTACGGCGCGAAAGCACACGCACGCACACGCAAACGCGTAAATTTTAATATTTGTAGTGCGCAGGCGCAGGCGCACCATTGGGTATGCATAATTAAAACGCTGTAAATTAAAAATAAATACCCACTTAAGTCAAAGACTTTGACGTGAGCAATGATAAGATGGATCGATGAATGCAAACACGCATAAACGGCGAGCGAAGCAAAGCAAAACCGCAGTGGGCGTGTGACACACAAGTGCTTATGTATGTATGTACATATGTGTCTGTGCAAGAAAACAGTAAATGCGAGAGTTTCACTGAAAGTGTACTAAACACAAGCAATAATGCTTTGGCGCATATTTCGTCAGCACAATGGAAATAATGCCAACGAAAGTGCTAATTAAAAGGCAAATAAATAATTTACACAACGACTGGCAAATGTTTTTCAAACAGTTCAACGCTTCAAAATAATTACGAATTAATTTTGCTGAAAAGTGCGAAACGCAACACAATCTCAAATGCAAATATGACAACAAATCACTAAAAGCTAGCATAAAATAGGCGCAGCCACACCCACCCAGACGCCACAGCCTCCACTTCCGCACCCTAAATTCACCTGCTCAGCATATGTAGGTATGTATGTGTTTGTAGGTGGAAAATTGCGGCAAAATCACAACAAATTATTATCCGACTGGTGGTAATTACTTAATAAATATTCAAAAATTTCCAAAGTCTCGCAGCTCACCCAAATAATGTAACGTAAATAAGGCACAGCTACTTATTTGTGTTGTTGCGCACGCGCAGACGACGTGAGAAGCACGCTGCCTATGGTGTGAGTGGGCGGCAAAGCCACATGAGCCACATGCGCCACCTGTCAGACAAGCACAAGCGCATGCGTGCATATATTTTGTTATAAATAAATGATAAATTATGCCCTGTCAATCAGCTAGGAAGCGACCAAATTTGCATTACAAAAGTCTCCACGTTTGGTGGCAATAACTGTGAAAATTCTTATATACATGCAAAAAGGAATTCTATAAATATTTTTATTTACAGTGATCAAATGATTAGTTGTTGTCTGTCAAATATATATGTAAATAAATATATAGTACATAATAGTAGTAAACAGCGCAATATATGCTACGAGTCTATCAAAGTACATTGAGTGCTTTAAATGCCCAGCATCCAACACGGGCAACGTGGGAGCCGAGTCGCAACTGCAAGGACTGTTTGTTTGATGGCAGGAGATATTTCGTCTTGGCCTCGTTCACTACCAGACCCATTAGCTCCGCTTCCTTATGCAGTCTGGAGAAAGTTTTTTGTTAGTTTTTCAGGCCTAAAGCCACACCGATAAGGTCCAATCAGTTTGTTGACGGTGGGCTTTAATTTTTCACATAGTGCGCTCGATAGAACCTCATATGCGTTGTTGAGTTGGCTCATTCCACGGTAGTTGGCGCAGATTGTGGGGTATCCCTTTTTGTGAATTGAGAAGAACTTAAATTCCAAACGTCGGGCATGCTTTCGTCTGACCATATTCTACAAAGAAGCTGATGTCCTTATCAGTTCTTCGCTGCCGTATTTGAATAGTTCGGCTGGCAATCCATCAGCCCCCGTCGTTTTGTTGTTCTTCAGACGGGTACTTGCCATTAGAACCTATTCATGGTCGGAGGTTCCATTTCGCTCCAAAGTCATCATACCTGATACCCCAGGGTTCACAATCTCCTCTTGTCATGCTTTCACTGTCATTCACCTGGTTGTAGAAGTGTTGCCTCCATATTTTTAGTATGCTCTGTGCATAAGTCTGGGGGTTCAACAAGGTTATACTCCGGTCTTAAAACCTTCTATAGTGGATCCATCTTTTCGTACAATTTTCGAGCTTTAACCCAGTCCGCCAGCTTGTCAAGCTCTTCGTACTCACTCATTTCGCCCTCTCTCTCCTTTTTTCGCTTCGCTTCCTTCTTCAACTCAAAACAAGTTAGCCTGTAGCTTAAGCCAAGTATTATGTATACTGTTATCTTGGATTTTATGATTTTTTTAGCAGCTTTTAAGATATAATCATTAGTATCTATCGCGATAAAATTCTGTAATCATTTCTCCCGCTTTTTCTGTCTCATAGAAATCGTTGCAGAATTTTCGAAAACTCCATTTAATGATATTAACACCTCAACTAATATGCTTAAAATACACAACGCCATCTTCGTTTTCATTCATGAGAAAGCATAATCATTCGCTCAATTACTTAAAAAATCTATACTCGTGTGTAATATTTCAATTTCAGCAAAAAATCAATGCGCAATAACAGTGTTTACAACAACCAATAATAAATAGTAATGACAAACACAAATACTATCAGACATTTGCTGAAAAAGTCAGCGTAAAATGAAGTCCACCAAAATACTATATGCAATAGCTGCTACCAAAGGTGATAAGAAACGCGCTGATTCCTGCCGTAATTCTCAGTTGCCATCTGCCACTAAGTATAGACGAATTTGCATACAAAAATCCAACAACTAAAATGAAAAAGTATAAATATAAACAGTCTACTAGTTTTATAGCTAGCAGTTGCTCATATTGACCGTCATTCAGCTCGCTCTCCAATTCACATCCGCGTTGTATTTGTACTTCATTCAGCAAACGCTCCACAGCTTGTCAATAAACAGCGCATCAGCACAATGCCATGTGGCGCATATCTGTATGTGTATTTTGAATTGAAATCAAATGCTCATTTGCTATTAAAATTAACGTGCGCGCGTGAAATAAATCGCATACAAAAAATAGTATTAATAATAAAATAAAATATTGTTAGCTAACTAATAGCAACAAACGGGCACGCAGTAGAGTTATGTACGGCAGTGAGTAGTGAAGGTGGTACCCTTAGGCTATGGAAGCCAACCCTCAACAAAATGCTTGTAGTTACCAACACCTTCAGCCATGTGCAGAACGATATAATAAGTTATCCACATACAAGTTTTTTAATATTTATAAATATTTTTTTCTAGTTATATATGTATACTCGTATGATGAGACTGAGCTCAAACAAATGATCAATGTATAGTATGTACTATATGTCTTCTCAAAACAGGGAATTATGAATTAATGTAGAGCTCGATATTTGCAGCCTCTAATCTGTCAAAAGATTATCGGAGCTTTTTTTTGATTTTTTCTCTACGCATCACTTCCTTTGTAGGTACTAATTCGATGAACCCAATATTCGAATATTTTTTTCTCTTAATCAAGTCGTATGGCATGAATAGCACATTCAATGTTGGCTTCTAAAGCTTAAAAAGGGTCTGGTATATTGCTAAAGACCAATGACTTCGAATAACCCCACAAGAAGAAGTCTAATGGTGTTAAATCACAACTTCTTCGAGGGCATTCAATGTCACAATTTCTTGAAGTAATCGAATCTCTAAACCTTTCTCCTAATAACCCGGTTGTGTTGCGTGCTGTGTGGCACCTAGCCCAGTCTTGTTAGAACCAGATGCTGTCCGATCAACTCGTCCAATTGTGGCCATAAAAAGCTGGTTATCATCGATCTATACCGCTCTCCATTGGCAGTGACGGTGTAACCAGCTTCATTTCGAAAGAAGTACGCACCGATGATTCGAACAATAGCAAAAACTGCCCCAACCTGTCAATTTAGGTGAATATAATGGTTGTTCTTGAATCATTTGTGGATTTTCTTCGCACCAGAATCGACAGTTTTGTTTATTCACGGTACTACTCTGCTGAAAGTGATCCTAATTGGAGAAGATGATTTTCTTAAAAAAAAAACGTTATCGTTTTCAAGTTGTTTCAAGGCAAAATCAGAAAACTCACGATGTTTACGCTGATCCAATGCCTTCAGTTCTTGAGTGAGCACAATTTTATACGGATTGAAGCTCAAATTCTTTCTCAAAGTCCGTCAGGTTGTGGTGTGAAACGGTCCTAGTCCTTGAGAACGTCTTTTAATCGACAAATTGCGGCCCTCAGCAAATATATTTTTGAGCTCTTACGAAGAACTCTCCAGTGTTCCCACATATGGTTCTTATTTATTGGCGTAGGCACCGCTTGCGCGGTTATAGCAGAAATTTAAACGTTTAGGCTTATGAAGAAATCGTGAAGTTCTTTTTGTAGAGTATTTATTTTCCTACAAGCGAAAAAAAAAATTTTGTTTGACCTATCCTAGTGTTTATATAAATCTATAGTTTTAGAGTTTGTGTTTTGGGACTGAAACACAGCAATTCTGTTAACCCTTGTAGTTGCCTCAGTGGGCATTATTTAGGTCTATAAGTATTTCTTGCTATAAAACAGTGTTTTTTATTTTTTTTTTATATTATTTCACTCTCTCTTTTCTGAATCCAAACACCTAATTTACAACTTGTAACCCCCTCAATTTCGTCAACCTGCTTTACCGCTTCAAATCGAACCGCACTAGCTCATATATAGTACATATAGTATATTCTCGTTCGTGATTGTCTCACTCTACATTTTTCTCTCTCAGTTTTTCTTCCTTTTTGTGTGCCGTTGCATTTACGTTGTGATAATTTTAAATTTCAATTTATTCATGATTAACAGCTTAATTTTTTTTTCCTTTTTAGTTAAGTATATGTAATATTGTACATATATTCGCTAACTATTCATCTCGTAAAAAGACGAAATCCGCACAAAATTTCGACATAAATTCCTTTATCGATTAGAATTTCAGTGTGAATGTTTTGTGCAAATAAAATGCAGCAAAATTATTGAGAAAATATCAATATTTCGATTTAATTGCAAATGAATAAATACAGCTGAATACTACGCAGCTATACATAAGACTATAAATATGTGTGTCCACATGCGATTTTATATAAAATAAGCAAATAAGTGTGTGTAAACTAATACATATTAAATATAGCATTAAAGGTTAAAGTACGAGAAAGGTTATTAGAAATGTAAAATCATTGTAAAGTTATCACTACTCAAGTAGTATATGAACCCAGTGGACAAGGGAAGTAAGCAATTTTTGGAATGGGTGATGTGTTTCCACTCTCGGCTACGCCATTAAAGAAGAGTAAAGGTACGGTTCCACTAACGAGCAGATAAAAAAGGATTATAATATAGGTATTTCTGGTTTTCACACTCAACTCTACCGTCTAATAAACAATTTCTGCAAGTCTAGAATTCACTAAAAACAAAAAATATTAGAAATCTCCCAAGTTTTCCCTCAACTGTCTTAAAATTAGTATTTGCGTCAGTATTGTTTAGTGTTTCTACTTGAACGTTTTTAGTGGGAATTCCATCGTTTATATAAATCAGCTGCCCAAATATTGGAAACAACTTGTTTCCCGAGTTATTTGGCACACAAATATTTATTTAACTGTATTGAGCCAGAAAAAAAAAATAATTTGAAAACAAATAGACAGGCTGAGTTTAAAAAATATTTGCTTTGTGTTTTTTAAGCCGAATATAGGTAAAAGACTAGCTATTGAGAAATGTGAAGACAAATAGACAAATATAAGCAGGAAAATCCCAATAAAAAATGTTTAGACAGATTGGCACTGAAATTCTTCAGAACGAATATAATACACTGGACAATAATTTAAGTTATTTTCTGAGAACTTGAGTCACTTCTCTGGGTCACGAAGACATCACGCTTTCAGTGGCTTTGTGTTTGAGGGTTCTTATTTGGAGGGTTCTACAATACTTGCATGTGTTTTGAAAAATTAAATTATTAGGTAACACGGAAGTTCAGAAAGAAATTGATTCATCAATTCTCAGCTGACAACTAGACCGCAGCTTATTTTTTGAAAATTATAATAAAAAAGATAGAAATTCGTAGGAAATTTAAAAATATCGAAAACAAAAGATGAAATAACAAACATTCAAGAAAAAATAATTTACGGGCGACCTGAACTCGCGAAAGGGAAGAGGAGGAGCGTGGTTGAATTTTTAGGGGTTCATAACGGGTTTTCTCGATTTTCAGTAAAACTAAGACTGCTATTGGAAAAAAGTTATATGGCAATTTTGTAGATAATGAAAAGGTCTATAACTTTTGTTTACAGACTTTTTTCACATAACCTCAAAATTTATGTGAAAATTTCAAATAACCAAATTTTTTTTTTTTTTTTTTTATTTTTATCTTGTACAACATCTTGGCGGCGATACTAGCCTTGAACTCGTTAACAATACGTTTAGGGCTAGTCAAGGAATGCCTAACGTCTATAAATGGCATCGAGTCACTTTGTGATAAGACTGATATGGGTGCCAGGTCACAGCGAAATTGCAGTCAACTGTAAAGCTGATGAGCTAGGAAGGAAAAGCAGTCTAGAACCGCTATTTGTAGAATATGGTCGGGTCGGTGCTACCGTCTTCTCGTGTGTTATATTACTAGATAGCTTGGTTGTGCGGAAGCTTGGCCAACGCCGGGCCACCATCGGTATATGCGCTTTCGAAAGATCCTTTTGACCCAAAATCGATCGCAAGAGGTCTAGTGATACCTTTGCTCTCAGTAAGGCTGGCCTCTCTTTAATTGTGGGTACTTTTTAACAGGCAGTTTCTCTATCGGCGTCTATGCTGTAAGGCTAGGAATCTTACCCGAAGCCAGCTGCAGAAGCTATATGGGAGAAGACGAGCTGGAAACACCTCAACACTTCCTTCTTCTTGTCTGTGCCGCGTTTGGGAGATTAAGGCTTAAACGCTTAGGACATTCCACCGAGATTTTGAGACAGGAAATTAAACGCCTGTGCAAATTTGTATAGGCTATTAAGCGCTTTGCTAACTTATAATAGCGAGCACAGGAATTCTATTCTTCTATGGCTAGCAGCCCATGTGCGATTTCTATGGATCAGCCATCTATCCTAACCTAACATAACCTTACAAAAAATTTGTTTCTTTCACGAAATTTGGTGGAAACTTAGCTTCTTACATACATATGTTCCAAACACACTGTATTTTTATTATTATTTTTTATAAATATAGCTTAGGTAACTATGCCTAAGACCCGAACAGACAATCCTAATGCCGAATGCCGAAAGCCGGGTATTGCCTCATAATGAATTAATTGCCCCAAAAATATTAATTTGGAAATCCAGCGATTGCATATTTAAGTAACTTTAATGGAACCATTCTGCTTTATTGCCGCCCGTTTTGATACCGATATCCATTTAACTTAATAAATTAGCTCCGATTTACATAAAAGTCTTGTATGCAATAATTCCGAAAAGATTTATTAACTCCAAATTCGTTGAATGCAACAAATAAACGCCAAGTCACTCATTTATATTCGTTGGCGCCACAAACCAACTCCAACATTCCGAATTTGGTAAAATAGCTACAAATTAGCAACACCAAAAAGCACAACAAACACAAAGTGAAACAACAATTGCTAAATAAACAAAAACAAAACAGAGCTAAAGAGGTGACAATCAAATGGTCAAATGATCAGCGCGCACTGACTGACTTACGGCCGGACTATACGACGGCAACAACGGCAACAACAACAACAACGCTTTATCAAACGCTTTTGTGTGGGCAAATGAGAAAATTAAATTTTCCAATTTACAGGTGGACAGACACGCCCACATAAATGCACGGACAGACGAAAAAACGGACAAACGCCAGCAACGGCAAATAATTGAAAACTGACACACAAAAGCAGCATGCACAATAGCCGTCGAATACTTACAAATATTTGTCGAAAAAATATGCAGCGTAAAAAAGTTCGATAGCGAGAGAACAGCGCCAAGCAGCGGGTGATACATGGCACCAGTAGCGTCACCTTAAGCGGCACCAGCGACACCAACGGTTCAGCACAACACCGCCGGCGGTTGCGGTGTACCACGGACGGACATACCAACATTTGTTGAGTAGTGCGCGTACTCGCTCATAGTTGCCGACGGCGTTGATGTAGAACGTGACTAGCCAATTTGTTGTTGTCAATATGTTCACAACTGTTAATAATTTTTTATGCAAAAATAATGCCAAATTGTACAAGTTTAAATAGACATTTCGTACGAACTTAATTTACAATGAATAAATTCGCATTGCTAATGCCAAAAACAAAAAAAAAACTTTGAAGGCGCATGACGGAGCTATCAGTTACATGAGTTTCCTCCAGTGAAAAACAGCATTTTTTCAAGAATTTGATAATAAAGAAAATAAAATATTTTATTAGAATTTTTTTTGGAACAAACATCCACTATTAAAAAAGAAATTTTGAAGTTTTTGGAAAAAAAATATTTTAAACTCGGCCTTTGCGACGCCAATTCCGGTAAACCTTCGGAAAAAAGATTCACCCGCGATAGCAGGATAACTCCTTACAGGATCATCTAAAGTGAAAAAATACGTGTTTTAGTAAAGCCTTAACTTAGAACTTGGACAACGGTAAAAAAAAACTGAAAGTTGGATTTTTGGATTTTTGTAAAAAAAACTCTTCGTCCAAGTCTTTAAGAAGTATATCTCAAAGACCTGTGTAAAATTTCATGAAGATCGGTTGAGTAGTTTTCAATAAATTTTGCCAACCGACTTCAAAAACACAGTTTCGAGAAAAATACGTTTAAAGGCGGCGTACTTAGCTTAGCTAGCCTCGAGCGCACAAGTTCTCAAGGCTGTATCTCCGAAACTATTACTTGGATGACTTTGAAATGTAATAAGAAAATATCGATTTTTTGAAACCCATAAACACATGTAACCTTAACACTCTTAAATACAATAAATGATTAGGAGTTCAGCTTTTTATGACGAAAATTGGGAAAGTAGGAAAAACGTGTATTAATTCTACGAAATGATAACGAACTAACAGGTCCATTATAAAATACCCGGCCTAACACATTGATATGGAATTAAAACCATATGACTTTAAGTTAGCCCTAACCTTCAAAGGGTTAATTTGAGTGAAGAAACTTTTGTTATTGTGAAAAAAAAGTGATTGAAAGGAATCTCGCGTGTTGGTAAATAATGTTCTTAGGGGGGAAAAATACTACTGCAGACATAATTTGGACACTGTACCTGGGAAATCGACCATTAAGAAGTGCTTTGCTAAGTTTAAACAAGGTGAAATGAGTACCGAAAACGATGCACGTAGTGGACGCCCTAAAGAGATTGTTACCGACAAAAACAGTAAAAAAGTTCTCAAAAATATTTTGGATGACCATAAGGCGAAATTTTTCGAAATAGCAGGCACTCTAAAGATAGCAACTGAACGTGTACATCATATCATTCACGAATATTGGGGCATGAGAAAGCTCTGTGCAAGGTGGGTGCCGCGCGAGCTCACTTTTGATCAAAAACTACGGCAAGTTGATGATTCGGAACAGTGTTTGAAGATATTCAAGGGTAACAAACCTGAGATTTTCGCGTCGATATGTAACAATGAATGAAACATGGCTCCGTCATTTCATACCGAAGTCAAATCGGCCGTCATCCGAGTGGACTGCACGCGATGAACCCACTTCCAACCGTGCAAAAACGCAACGGTCGGCTGGCAAGGTTATGGCGTCTGTATTTTGGAATGCGCATAGAATAATTTTTATTGACTACCTTGAAAAAGGAAGGAAGATCAAAAGCGACTGTAACATAACGTTATGAGAGCGTTTGAAGGGCCAAATCACCGAAAAATGGCCACATTTGAAGAAAAAGAAAATGCTGTTCACCAAATCAAGACACCGGGTCACAAGTCAGTAAAAATGATGGCAAAAATCCGTGAATTGTGTTTCGCATTGCTTTCGCATCCACCGTTTTTCCAGATCTGGTCCCCAGCAGCAATTTACTGTTCTCAGAACTCAAAAGAACACTCGCTGGGAAAAAATTTTCGTCGAATTAAGAGGTGGTCGCCGAAATTGAAAGCTATTTTGTTAAGGCCAAATCGTACCACAAAAATGGTATCGAAAAGTTGGAGCGACGCTATAAACGGTGAAAAAAAAAATTAATTTTGCCAAAAAAATGTGTGTTTGCTATGGCAGGCCGTGAACTTTTCAATTGAACTGTTATATAGTCTTCATATTTTGCGTTCTCAAGTTTCACTGCACCTGCCACATCCGGCAAATATTTACGCGATTAAAGCTAAAAGTTTCATCAGCCAAAAGATTAAGAACAGCATTTTTGCCAACTTTCATAAAATTTTAAGTACAATGTTATATAAATACATATATATTTATTTCCTCAGTTTTTATTCGTAATTATTTTTATTCTTCACATTCCACATTTTCATATTCCGCTGCTAATTTACTGCGCAAATACGCGTTGTTGCTTAAGATATCGGACGTGTGTAGTTATGCTCTCGCATGCAATTTCAGGCTTCCGCCCGACTTTCTTGCATTTTGGTGACGCAAATAAATAATAACTGCAAATATAGCCAAATTTAGCTGGTCGCACTCAGTGTCTCTTATGGTTTTGCGATTTTTTCTGCAATTTTCGCTTGTTGACATGCAAATACTTTGTTAATATGTTTAAGATATTGTTTTACGCCTGTTTTTGTTGTCACTTGATACTAACAGCTTGCACCTTGAACGTGAGGAATGGAAACTTTGTAAACTCATAAATACATATATGCTTAAGTTATTATTAAACGGAATTTTGCCTGGCATCTTCGCAATCTAATTAGATGCATGTATTTATGCTCAAGTGCGTACAAATTTGCGTAGCTTTTTAAATATTAGTTTAACTTATTATGCTAATTATAATTGTCTCTCTAATTAGAGACATACCAGAAGTGCCAGACACAAATATTTTCGCGTTATTGCCGGTTAAACAATTACAAGTTCAGACTTTAGTGATTTTCTGCGTAAATGATGTCAGACTCTGTTGATGCAGCTGATTCCGGCACAGAAATTTCTTTTAGACTAAAAATGGATTTTTAGGTCATAATCTAAATAATTTTTTGTATTTTTGTTACCGATTACCATTGTTTGGTCGATGGTGTAAATATTGCGATTTTGGCTTTAAATTCGGTCACAATCGTGGCTTGATGCGATGGTGCATTATCATCGTGTAAAATACATGGATTGTTCTTCCACAATTCCGGCCGTTTTCGACAGATGTTCTCACGCAAACACTAAATAGAGCTTTTTATTGACCGACTGTCCTTCCGGAACAAATTCATGATGCCCCAAACCACGAATATCGAAATAACACTGAGCATCACCTTGATTTTTGAGCGGCTTTAGCGTGTTTTTTTTCGTTTTGGCTAATTTTTTCCTACATTCCAGACTCAGACTTGCCAGAGGTGTCGTGCTCTCTTGCCATCTCTCTAACACTTACCTAACGATTTTCAAGCACCATATACTTCTATTTTTTAATATTTTCATAAGAAGAGGTCGAAGGTCGTCCAGAACGAGGCATGTCTTCAACGATCTACGATAACTAAGCACAAAATAAAGATATAAAACAGTAACTTGGCACAGGGGATCACAATAGCAAAGGGCACTTGCTGGCTGAAGCTTAAAATAATGGGCCTGGCCCGCACGCTATGAGGTTTAATGTATATGTCCTCGGTTATGACGATTCCCTTGTGAATTCTTACATACCCTGTAAAAATAGATAACATCGAATAATATCCCCGCCCGCTCCCAAAATAACGGTTTTGTTAAAAACTGCTAAAAGCGCCATAAATCAATAACTCCAGAGGCATTAAATTTTACACCCAAGTTGGTAGAAAGAACTTTGTAGGAGCCGGCGTCAAATTTGGACGATGGGCGTGGCAAAGCTCACATTTTTGTGAAATCCGAACTTAGCACTTCCTGACATGTTGAGGCATCTATTCGCTACCCAGAACTGTCTGATATTCATAATACATCAGTAAAATCAATCAAAAGCTACTCGTATTGGACCTATTGCTCTTTTTGACTTTTTTGTTAGAATTGCAAATTTTGAGATAAGACATGAAGTGGTCCAAAATGGTTTTAGCGAATGAATACTTGCTGAGACTACTGCTTTTGACATCTTAGAAAGGCTTTCAAATGTTTAGGCCATACATTACATACATTTTCCTGAAACTTGTATGAACTGTTAATAAATATTTCCTTATATTGGGTAGTCGAAAAAGTCGTTTCGTATTTTTTTATTTATACTAATAAATAAATAAGCAAATATGTACCATTTTGGTCGACAACTTTTTGCCATTTTTCCGCTAGAGATATTATTCCATCAGTGTAAATAGAAATTTCTAGCATTCGTCACTTTTTTATACAAAAATTTCAAAATATAGCGAACTACTTCATTATTTTCACACATTTTTAAACAGCTGTAACTTTTTTTCAACTTCACCGAATTTTTTTGATTAAATGAAGCTTAAAATCTCACCTTTCCAACACTATATAGTACGACGCAATGTGATTCGTAGCGCTAGAGATAAACGACTGCAACGACTTCTATTGACAAAATACGAAAAGACTTATTCGACTACCCAATATATTAATAATTAATACAAAGAATTTTTTAAAAAAGCTATACTATATGGAAATTAGGTAACTTTCACTTTTAATCCATATTTTCTACCCACTATATCCACCAGAAACTAATATTTTATATGTCGACTGCCTACCACAAGCGATAACTACAAGTTGTAGCATAAAATGCAACGAGTGCAACCACTCGTGCTTTCCGTTGCGGACTAAAGTTGCTCACAACATAAATATACATAAAAAAGAGAAATATCGTAAAAACACATAGACGAACTCAAATTCATAACTTTCAATGCAATTACGCGCATAAGTGAAGCGGCAACCCACTATAATAACAATCAGCGTCACTCACGGCAAAAACGGAGTTGCTCCGAAAGGTGATGGTGATGATGCGCATGCAGCTAATCACAATAGAAATAAAGAATGCACAGACATTGCTTTGAATGCATAAATATATATATATGTATGTATATAGTGATGCTCCGCGGCAGCCTTGTTGGCCAAGAAATATCTCTGTAAGTCTGGCTCAAAAAAGCTTAAAAAAATCAGCAAATATAGACTAGCAATCGCAGCAGGATATTTAAAGGGCGCATACAAACGACTTAAACACCTTTTAATACCGCTGCGCATGCGCAGGTGTACTTGAACTCCATACGAGTGCCGCACCCGAACAAAACTTATTAACAAACACAACTTTGTGACTAAAATATATCTTGCCTCTTATGCCCATATGAGTATATGTATGCCATGCTTTCGATCTACTTTGTTGCTTTTACTTGCGCTGCTCTCGAGGTACCAAGTACCCTCTTACCGCCGTTGAAAAATAGCAACAACAAAGTCGACTTGGAAAATGTATGCGAAAACGACGTGAAGGTGTACAACGTACGTGCAATTGTGGCGCATCACGTCGCTGCTGCCGTGGCGTGCTGCATCTGTACGTGCATAGTGACGAATCAACAACAGCAACAACAAGCGTGGCATTCTTACGCCTCACATAATGTTGTTGTTTATTTTGTATATCACCAGCATCATCGTCATCGCCTGCTGCTGCTGCATATCTCAAGGCAAATGTGGCTGCCAGTGCCGCTGATTGTGCTGCCGTTTGGTGGCAAGCTGATTGCTCGCTTATTAATTTGCGCCGGCAAAGAAGCGCTTGGCGTTGATCATGTCTATGACCATGGCCAAGCAAATGCGCCACTGACACGGTGGCTGCTTGGCTGCATGCACTGCCGCTGGCTGCCACTTGGCGCACCGGCCGCACATGCGCTGCTGCGCGGCAGTTAAATCATATTAGAGCGCTCAGTGGCGGACAGTGATTGCACTGATTTGCTCACTCGGCTGCCGTTCTTGCTGCTGCTGCCCCCGGTTTTGTTGTAATTTTGGTGCACACATGCGCAACGAAAATGTGTGGCAAGTTCATGTTGGAGTCTAGTGTGTGTGTTGTGCAGCTGCGCGTGCAATATTACTATTTGTACGCCACACTCTAGTCCATACGATTCTCATTATAGTTGCTCTTATTATTTTTATGCTTTTTTTGCGTTCACTTTTCTTGTTTGCATTGCAGGCGGCGCGGCATGGTGTCAAACGTTTTGTAATCTGTCACGTCGCATCGTTTTCTCGGCTGTTTGCTGCGTTGCTCTGGGCCCACAAGTGGTTGCCTTTTCGCTGCGCTTCTAGAGTAGTGTTTTATAGTATTTTATATTTATTATTTTTTTTTAATTTTTGCTTGCTTTCCTCTCCACCTGTTGGCTCGGCTACCCGCCGCTTTCGGTATTGTTTTGCTTCATTTCATATTTTTGCAGTTAATAACCATCTTGGGCGCTCACGTGCGGCGCAGTTTCTTGGGAATTTTACCAATTCGCATTTTATGCGTTTGTTTTCATCTTCCCTTGATCTTCTTTAGTGACTCTCGCTATGTAGCAACATTTTTGGTTGGCTGTGTGTTACCTTTGGTTGGTCGGATTAGTCATAATTTAGGTTATCCTTGCCGTTGCTTTTAATTCTTCCAGTAAAAAGTGGTTTGTGTTGAGTTCATAGCGATAACCTTCAGCATTTATTTAGCGATAGTTGACTTTCATGGGTTTTTACCTTTGCTTATTTGCGGTAAATATGACTAAGAAGTTTAAAATCTAGTACTTATGTATGTACAAACATGTGTTATACATATGTAGATAACGCCTCAATCTGAGCGATTGCGTAAATTATATAAAACTTAAGGAACTTGAAGAGATTTTTTCATTCAATCAATTCCGATAGAAAAGATCTGCAATTTGTTTTGTATGCCTCAATATCTCTTATGCAAACTACAGGTTTTGCGAGATGGAACCGAAAACTCTAAAACACCTGATTCTAGATTGCACAGTAATTTTTACAAGCGGGCTCAAGACCCTTGGATCCATCTATGTGAGCAGGGATCACATTACCTCCATCGCGCCCAGCAAGCTCCTGGAATTGTTCAGATTGCTGGATCACCATATGTGATATAGGAAAGGGCACAATAGACCATAGGTTTGGACTGCGACCTATGGTCTATTATCCTCTATTAATTTCTATCTATCCTTCAATATGTTACCAGCTAGAGTAAAAACCTTGACTCTGATGATAAATTTACGTTTTTTTTAAGAAATGAGTATGGCATTAGATAGTTCACTAAAAATGTGGGTACTAACAAAGATCTACTGGAACCTAATGCCATCTACTTTTCACTAAAGCACCAAATTTCATGCAAACAAGGTGTTCCAACCAGCGCATTTTTATGCGCTTAATTATATATGTACATTGTCGCCATATAGCTCATACAGTTCTTGGTTCGATCTTCTTCGATATTCATTCTGCGAAGAACAGATCTCTCGAATGCTCCACGTGACTTCTCATCTCGGATCGTCATTGTGCATGTTTCTGCGACTTATAATAGGAAGGGAATAATGAGAAACTTATAGAGCGTAATTTTTGTTCGTTTGGAGCGAGATCTGTTTCTCAATTCTGTTATTCTGCGTTTGATCTCCAGGCTTAGATTATTGGTGGAATTTTTTTCTCTTCTGGGATATCCAAAGTGCTTAACTTTTTTAAATGTATAGCTGACAACAGTGACGTAGTCCTCAAAACACGAGGAATCTATGTATACAGTCCTCCAGGTACTTTACCTTTCCCTCATTCACCATAAGGCCAACCTCTTCCGCTTCTTTTTCTAAGCTGGTAAATCACTATTTCCAAAAAAAAAAAAAAAAAAAAATTGGAAATGATCCGCGAAAGGGAATCACCATGTCCAAAAACCTCATCCAGTTCGAACGGGTCGGAGGGGTACTTCCCGATTTTGGCGGAGCTGATGGTTGTACTTAGCGTCATTCTGCATAACCGTATGACTTTCGCAGGGATGCTAAATTTAGGCGTGGCGAAAGCGGCATTGAAATCGACAAAAAGGTGACAGATGTCGATCTGTTTGTCAAGGGTCTTCCATATTATAGCATATTATAAAAATCTGGTTTATGGTGGATTTTCCAGATCTGAATCCACACTGATAAGGTTTATTTACAACGGCTTTAAATCTGATCCCGCGATAATCGGACTGCGGGATCTCCCTTCTTTTGACCGCTGGGGCTACGTACGTACCGCCAGCCGCTACGTACTTACTGCAAATTAAAGAAATAACGATTTTGGGTTCTACAACGAGGTTGCGCTCTTAAAATAATCTTCCTTCAAAACTTTATATTTTTTAGTATACATATACATATATTTCCAAAATTTGGTATATAACAAGGTTTTATTTCTTAAAGGGCTAGGTGCGGCGTCAAACATCCCTAACTGCGTAAGTTTTTTTATATGTCAACAATAAGTATATATCTCCAGAATTATATAGTATGTCAGTAGTATTTTTCAAATTAAAATTTACGTGCCATGAAAGCTTGAGCTTAAAGCTCCTTGAGATGTTGTCAAGCTGTCAGGTTCAATGAAACGCATTTCGCTAATCAAGCATGACGAATTAATGGCAATCAACACTTTTGTAATGGAAATTACAACCAAACTAAGGGCCTAAGAGGCAGACGGACTGACAGCCGAAAACATGCACGAAAATACCGAAATATTTCTTAAAAACATAAGCGATCTAAAAAACGTGTGAATTGAAATTTTTGGTGGTCCTTTAGTTAACTACTAAATTCTTTCCGTACATCATTTTTTTAAGCAAAGTGACTTTGATTGACCAAACTCACAGCCTGCACTGAGCTTGTGGCCTTGCATATCGATATATGCATTTGTATATGTAAGTACACTATCCACATATGTGCATTTGTTTGCATGTCGACCCTTTTGACACGCCCTCAACAGCAAGCTTGAACCAGTTTGGCGGCTCAATGACGGCGACACTATAATTTAGCGGCAGCCATTTAATTTGTAGACTGTTGCATTACCGACCAACGTAATTGTTGTTGTTGTGCATATGCACATGCATCGATAACTTAAAGGGCGGCTCATTTGCAAATTGCAGTTGACAGCAATGCTGAGCAATCAGCGGCGCATAAGCTTATAAATTAAGAGTACAAACATACATAAATATATGTATATTGTTGTTTTTGTCTTAGTTGTTGCGCATATTTCTTTATTAAATGTGTCGCATAGCTATTAGGCCTCACCATTTTCAACGACCACGACCACTCTCCCGCAATTAGTTATAAATGGAGACGATCAGCCAACCGTAAACGCTGACAGCTGGGCATTTCACCAAGAAAAAAACATAACTTCTTGCGATTGGCCAGTTAGTTGTTTGCGTTGCAGTCAACCAGCTGTGCGATCGGTCGGAAAGACTGCAAAAAAAGAGAGATTATTAATCAAAAATATATGTAACAATGTATAAGTATATAAAATATTGGTAGACTTCAAAACTGGAGAAAATATTGACAAAAGGTTTATCGTCTCTTTTACGCGGTGCGGCAAAGGTCAGCTTGAGATTCATGTAGGGTAATACTACCGGATTTCTTCGACTATATATATGTATTTAAAAATCATAACCCAGAAAAAGTTAAAATTTTTAGCAAAGTTTGTAAAACCCAGAAGAAAACGTCGGAGGCCCTATAAAATATACATATAAATGATCAACGTGACCAGCTGAGTCCAACGATCAAAGTCATTTGCTTGTATGGAAAACTTTACTAATTGGAGAGATATCTGCACAAAATTTTGGATGGGTTATTTTTTATGGCAACACTATAATTTCTAAACGAATTGCTTAGATCGTATCACTATAACTTATAGCTGCCATACAAACTGAACGATCAAAATCAAATGCTTGTGTGGAAAACATTTTTATTTGACGAGATAACTGCACGAAGTTAGCAAATTTTTTAAGACAACACTATAATCTCCGAACGAATTGTTCAGATCGGTTTACTATAGCGTATAGCTGCCATAAAAACCGAACGTTCAAAATGAAGTGCTTGAATGAAAATCAAGTGCTTGTATGAAAAACTTTTTTATTTAATTAGATATCGTCAGGAAATTCGGCACGGATCATTCTCTAAAGCAGTGGTACAATCTGCGTAGAAATTGTTCAGATCGGCCCACTATAGCATATAGCTGCCATACAAACTGAATGAACAAAATCAAGATAACGATTCTTTTAACACCTTTTCCACCATAAAAAACGAACAAATGAACAATATTAAAGCTTCAGTGCAGCTAAAATAAACTTTTTTCTTTTTTTTATTTAAAAAGTATTAAAAAGCACTTAATGCTACCTAACCTCAAAACTGCAAACACTAGCGTCGCAGCAATTCGCAAATAATGCCATTAAATATATTGTCCTTTGCCTGCTTTGTGTTCACCACTGCGACCATTTCGCTATCAACTTCCCCAATACGAGTACACTTGCTTTTATTGACCCTAATTACCCGGCAAGGCTATGCTCGCTCCCAGTATAATGCATCATCAAGTGTCATCGAGCGTCGTTAAACAATAAAAAGTCAGCAAATTTAATTGCATTCGAGTTGCAGCAGAAACAAAAACAAAAAGCCATTAGAAAATACACAAAAACACACCCAAAATAGATGGAGTCGAAATGAGCACAAGGAGCGGTCAACAACAACAACATAAGTGCAAACAACAAGCAGGGATCAGCGCAAGCAGCCAACTTATACCACCCGAAACCGAACAAGCGAATGGGCGCTTGATGTGGCTTGCTGTGGGTGGCATGTTGCACGTTGGCAGCGGCAGCATTTGTGGCGTCATTGTTGACATCAAATAAACTTTATTGTCGCGACTTGCAACTCGGCGTTGCATACTTTTCGACGCCAACGCCACGGCGATTTCAACATCCTTTTATTTGCTCAGCTCTATTTTTGCTTTCAGCTTGACTAGCTGCATACAAAGTGCAACGCACACCAACGCGCACATGCCACATGCAACTTGCTTTAACAGCGGCCAGTTGGTTGCATTTGTTGTGTGTGGGTGGGTGGGGTGTGTGTGTGGCATGAATTGAAAAAATGTCAATGAACTTTAAAATGTGTTTGGCAATAAAAACGAAGAAGACGCTGCAAGCACGCCATGAGCAGGGAAACGTGAGGAAAGCGATTGCGCTTATGTGTGTGTGTGTATATGTGGACTTTAATGTATTAGTCTGCTATAAATACTTGCTGTCAGCTGCTGCTGCACGCGGCGTGTGGGTGGTTGCACAAATATTTATGCACTATTTTTGCTTATCATCGCACATACAGTGCTTCTAATATATTTGCCGAGTATTTCTGTGCAACACGCCACCCTCCTCGTTTATGCTCAGCGTCATGTGTTACATTTTTTTCGTGTCTCACAGTCGTTGCGTCGTCATTGTTATGCCACACCATTAAGTTAGTTGCCTTCACACAAACACACATACAGCTTCACACTTGTATCCGTTGCATACTTGCAGGCGTCTAAACTGCTTGACTCGTTATCTGTTTTGTGCTTCGTGTAAACGCTGTTGCTCATTGCCTGCCATTACACTTCGTCTTCTGCTTTACTTTGTGTAGTTATTTATAGCTAACTTTTTCTTACCATCAACCTAACAAGCTCTTCTTTTTTATTTTTTCCCCTGTCGCCTTCCTGTCGGTGGTTTTTTGTTGTTGTGTTGTGTTTGCTACAGCTCTTGGCGTCCTGTTTTTATATAGTTAACTTGTAGGTTTGTATTTACTCAAGACAAATTGTATGCTTCACGCATGATAAGAATTCCGAAAGTTCATATCTACGAAAGTAAGTGTGTGTATGCTTGCTGCTGGCAGGATTAGAAGCGTTAACATTGACAAGTTGCCCGCGGGAAACTTTATGTGACACGTGACTGTTAAAAACAAGGAAAATAAAAGCTAAAGCAAATAGCTAAGGGAGATTACAATGATATATCCTTCATAATTTTGTCATAATTCTTCCGAGAGAGACTGATGAAGTAATGGATAACGGTTTGAATTTGTTTTGTAAATAACAACTGCCATCGCATGCAACCCTGAAAGTTTCTATCTTATATCTGATTGTTTGTGACATAGTCCTAATGTCAGCAGTTTCTACCAGCAAAATATGTGTGCTCAAAGGCTTCTTTTAAAATTCTTATTCCAACTACATATATACAAATAGATACATACGTATACAGAAGAAAAAAATGTGTAACCCAACTTTTTATGGCCCATTAAAAAGCAGCCGTAAAGTAACTGCCTAAAAAGGACGATTTTTGAGAATTCAAAAAACCAATTGCAATAAAACTGTAACGGTATATTTATACATCTTTTAGGATTAAAAAGTGTAATTTTTAAAGAAAATAATTAAATATTTTTCGAGTTACACGCGATCTCTGTCTGGTACTGCTGCAGCGATTCTAGTCTTCTTCATAGATTATACCTAAATATTAAATTATCGACTATAGGAAAGTCTCCGCACATTATTCTGCCATAGTAAACCATAGTAAAGTCAATAAAGTTCTATGCTGTCTTCGTCTGTTGGAGGGTATTCAACAAAACTACAATTGCTAAAAGACTTGAACGTGTCCAAAAAGCGGCTGTCATCGGCATTTCGTATGGGTTACAGACTACACCAACATTAGCACTTAATGCCATTCTAAACATAGCACCGTTGCACATTGCCGGCAGGTGCATGGGTGCGAAGTGTGCTTTAAGGCTCAGAAGCTGGATATATGTAAGAAGTGTCCGAAAAAAGACACGTCGAAACTCGCTACTCCTTCAACTGCATTCCTGCAAGCCAGGAACACTGCGACGGAGAGGCCACTCATGACGGCTTTTCCCTGCTCACATACCGACGAGGAATATGTGGATGGGTAAAAGTCGCTGGTAAGGAGGTGTGGTAAGCTTTTTCATGGATGGATCGAAGATAGGAAGGAAGGTTTAAGGGAAAGTTTTCTGTACAAGACTCCCCGTCAATCTTAGCTTGAGGCTAGGCGAAAGTTAGTCTAGGAGGGAGGGAGGAGAAATATCAGCTAACTCGTTTCGATGCCTGGCCACAGCGGAATCGTCGCTTGCGCTTAGCATGCACTGGTGGACGATCAACTCCTGTGCGTTTATAAGGTCTTTTTGGCCCAAAACGCTGGAGATCTACTGAATTACTTGCCTTGAGCAAAGTTCATCTTGCCGCAATTGTAAGAGCTCTTACTGGACACTGTCCATCCATTCTTTAGGCTAAGGATCTTGGTATACGCTAGTTCTCAATATGGTATGAACGAGAGTGAAGTCAAAATAACCAGGCGCTTTCTTCTCCATTGTCCAGCCCGTGCAAGAATGATACTGAAACATCTCGGTAGCCTTACCTTTGGCCAACCAGAAGGTATAGCCGAAGCATTAACGGTTTCAACAAATTTATGATAGGCTCAAAGCGAGAAAGTATCCCATCTGGCATCATTAAAAATAAAAACGCTTAACTCAATATAAACTTTCATCAAATAAATTGATTTTGGAGCCACTCACTTGCAGAGTAAACTAATTCCAAACTATTCGTCGACCAATTCAACCAGCCAAGCACACAAACCAACCAACAAAAGTACTATTCTTATCAGCTAAAGCACACACCATCATGGTCCATGTGACCCTTCAATGCACCAGTTGACCCTTTGTGCAATCAACCAGCTGAATGAGGCTGTCAAACTACTACACACACGCGCCGCCGATTGTTAATGTCTAATTTAAATGCAAATCACAGTCTAACAAACATTTCAAATGAACGCCAAACACTTTTCATCCACACCCACAATCCGACTAACAACTGCACTCTCCCTCCGTCACTTCAAGCCTTTAACGCACTCAATCGTTGCAGTTAATTTACAAACAATTAAATCTGTCAGTAGCGACAGCAATGCCAGCTGAACGCGTGTGTGGCAAGTAAATAGCTCAAAGTCAGTCACAGACACCACGCCGCCCCAAAAAACCAGTCAACCTTTACACCAATCAATGATTCACATTGTCAGCATTTGTCAGCAAAAAAGAGCACGATTTAATACAAGCAAGGGTATGGAAGCAGAGCGCACTGTTGTTCATATATGTATGCCTCACACACATACAAACATTGTCATTTGTCCTTTGAAATGTATAGCAACACATAATGTCCCGGTCATTGAGTGCAGCAAATTACGACATAACAGGACTCCAACAACTGCGGACCAACATATCACATGCTGCTGTGATGTCAAACCCGCTCAGTGAATCTGAGTATGTATAAATCCGTGTTTGCATATAATATGTGTATGCAAGCCTTTTGGAAGCACAATGGTCGCAGGTTTCATTTTGCTGCCAGTTGTGTCGCCCAGCAATATATGCCGTTGTATGCCACATTTATTTGTTTGTTGTTGTGTGTAGAGTTGACTGCTGTATCCAATCTCATACCGCCACAGACGATTTACACCAGTTCACGTGATTTAACAAGCGACACTTTGCAATTTGCATCAACCCAAGCCCCAAACCACATTCTAGCGTGAGTGAGCGCTTATCACATAGACCGCACTACATGGACGTATACAACCTTTTGTGGGATCAGCTGCGCGTAAATTGTATAATCTTATCTCATCCACCCATTAACTTGCCGACTAATCCATACAAATTGTGCGCTCTTTAGCGAAATGCTCCAAGTTGGTCTGTTGAGCTTACTTTATGTGTATATGTGTGTCCTTGAGCGTTGACCCCATTGTTTAGTTGAGTATAGTAATTAGTAAATTAAATGCTTAAGAGAGGGAAATATTGATAGTCCTTTTACGCCGACTCATTTGTTTTATATTAGCGCATAAATTAAGCTTTTAGTAGAGAACTTTACCGAAAAATTAAGTTAGTCAGGTCTTAGCTTCAAAATTCTAACGGTAATCTCTTTGGGAGGATAAAACCATGTGTTGAAGTTCACGAAAGTGAGGAAGGTTCTCTGAGCGCCTTTCACTTGGAAGTAGCCAGAAACAATTATTTTATATGTATATGGCTCAAGCAGCTCACGACTTCTGGTCTTAGACTAAATAAACTCTGGGTAGGCAAAAAATATTGGTTTAAAGGCGAGCTAAGAAGAGAAAGCGAAGCATCCCTCCCCAGGCTTGTCCGCTGGGTTGGGAACCCGCCACGTAAAAAAAAACCGATGAAAAGAATAAAACAGCCTCAGAACTACCTTTTGATGAAATGTCCGGTCCCATAATTGGGACAGAGCCGCTATCCAGTTGGTTAATGTCCTTGTCAAAGTAAAGGCTGATATCACCGCCGTCCAAGAAGTGCGATGGACGGGAAAGGGACTGAGACGAGTAGGATCCTGTGGTATTTACTACAGTGACCATATAAAGGAGCGCAAATTTGGTGTGGGCTTCGTGGTGGGAAAGAGACTACGTCGTCGAGTCCTGGCATTCACCTCGCATTCACCCCGGTCAAAGAACGTCTTGCCACAATCCGCAACAAAGCGAAATTCTTCAACTATCGCTAATTTGAGCCCACGCCCCGACTGAAGAGAAGGAGGATGTGACCAAAGATGTCTTTTATGAGCACTTGGCGACTTTAACGGCAAGGTGGACAAAGAGGGTATCTTTGGCGCAACTATCGGGAAATACAGCCTTCATGACGAAACATTCGCAAATGGGTACAGACTGATCGACTTCTCCGGGGATCGAAATGTGGTAATCTGTAGTACAAGATTTCAGCATAGGAAAATTCATCAAGCTACCTGGCTGTCTTCGAATCGAAAAGCCACCAACCAGATCGATGATGTTGTGATAGACGGAAGACACGTATCCAGTGTTTTAGACTTGCGTACGCTTTGAGGTCCTAGCATTGACTCGCTTCTGTCCAGCAAAAAACGCGCGCAGTATTACGTCACTCTAATAATAAGATGACTACTTTAAATTCACCAATCCGGTTCAAAATCGATGGAATAATATTTACTAACTTCACTTAAATTGTATAAAAGCTAAAAATAGTCTCATTCTATAATAGTCTACAAATAGTATCTGCATAAAAAAGCAATTTACAAATCAGGTCAAAAGGTCAAAAGCATGTGCCACATACCCGTAAGCGCAGCCACGCCAAACGTATGTAGACTGTCTGGCTGCAAACTACACACTGGTGAAATCATTTGGAATATTTATAAATCACCCAGCGGCTACGAACCACCAGCTCCTGCGTAACCCGCACTATGAATGTCCTTCGCAGCGAGCTAACTCCCCCCTGAGGCCTTCAAGCGAGGCGAACGCGCCATAAATTTGGAATGCAATCAGCGAAGACCGAAAGAATCTGCACCAAGGGGTTGAATTAGCCACCGTTCAATTGAGGAACAGCCATTGAGACGCAGTGGCAAATAACCAAAGTTTTAGCTGAAGAAAACAACAACAACTACGCACTCAAGTGAAGCCTGCGTACCAAGTGGTAGCAGCCGAGTCGTGCGTGTGCACAACAGATTAAGTCAAAAACAAAAGGCAGGCATTTCGAAAGCGCGCTGTAGACAGTTTTCGAAAAGCAGTCAGCAGACAATCAGCAACAACAATAAGTGTGTACCAAAGGAATATTCAACTAATTTTGAGAAAATATAAGCAAGCAGAAGAACTTGCAGACAAGCAGTTCGAAGGATAGACAGTTCTTAGCTGAAGCAATGGAGCTCAACGCTTTTTAAAATTACATTCTTGGTTTTTAACGGTGTTGGCACCAAAGCCGTAGTCACTCCACCGCTGCTGTTGCCGCTGATGCTGTTGTTGATAAATATTGGTCGCATTGACACTGGCAGTGGTAATGAACAGTTGTGTTTGTGTACGTGTTGCTGTTGCTGGCGCGTCAATATTTGCTGATGTTGCGGTGTCTGCACACAGGCCGCCCACCATTTATTTTATGCGCCGCTTTGAGCAAACGAAAAACAAGAAACTGTACACATATGCTTATTATATACAACAAATATATATATATGTACATATATGTATGTATGTGAGTATAAAATACATGGGGGCATATATTTTATTTTATTTGCTTAGACACCTGCATTTGCTTCGGTGCGTTCGATTGCGATTTACGTGCGATATTTCTCAGATAACGTCACACCTTCCCCTTGTCCAACTCGCCCATTGCAAACACCCCCCCTCTCCACACACACACGCACTCATATGTGCACACACAATGCTGTTTTCATGTTGCCAAACACATTAACGGCAGAGCAACAACAATTTCACGCAAGACAGTCACTACCGTTCACGCTGCGCGTTGCTGCTTATGTCAATGCAGGTTGTGTGGGCGTGAACGATAATTTTTTGATTTCACTCAGAGCAATCAGTTGGTCACGAAGGCAGGCAGACGGAGGGACACGCACACTCGCCACTTACGCATTGGCCCTTGGTGGCACTTAGTTGGACCTGGCATGGATATAAGTAGTGTTGTGGTTGTTGTTATTGTTATAGCAGCAGAAATCGGACGTAAGTAGCAGTTTGCATCGTTGACGCCACACTGACAGAAGCATTAGTTGTTGGTGCAATTACCTTCGTTTAAATGTGAAGGTGCAATTACAATTTTTCGTTATTCATCGGTTTTAACTTCCCAGAATGGCATTGTTTTTTTTTTGTTGTTGCATGCAACTTTTAAGTTTTTGTTATTGCATAACCTCATTTATTCGATCGAAATCAGCAAACCCAGTAATGGCGTGCGCTACTTAAGTATTTCTCTTATTTAATTAAGATTTTCTGCAATGATAAGATTTTTTTATCTCTCAAGCAGCTAACATTTGACCAATGGTGACGCCATGGCGAACCTTGAAAGACGAATTCTATGTAAAATATATAGATTTTTGCGTTCTAGCGGCTACCAGTATGACAATATATATTATAGTTCTTAACAGAATCCAGAACTGTGAAAAAAACAATGCAAGGATCAGTTCAGGATGTCTTTGATACCGCAGACCGGAAAGTACTGTCGGAAGAAGCCGAAATGGCATCATCTTGTGACTTCCTTCTCTATTGTCTCTATTGTCCAGCTTTTGCTACGCTGAGTGGGAAATAACTCGGTAAACACACCTTTGCCGAGTCTAGCGACGTTGCTGGGGTTGATATTAACAGCCTTAATAAATGTGTGGTAAGCTTAAAACCTTTAGCCGATAGATGAAGATCTGATGATGCAGTTTATAGGTAACATAAAGGACAGATTTCTGTCCAAGTGAGATTCATCGCAGTACCTCAATCGTCTTACGTCGTTTTTTTGACTTCCTCTTTCTCTGCTTCACCCGGCGTTTACTGCGTCGAATACTTTCAGAGCTGGAGTGTTTTCGTTTATACGTACGACATGACCTAGCCAGCGCAGCCGCTATCTCTTAATTCGCTGAACTATGTCAATGTCGTCGGATATCTCATACAGGTCATCGTTCCATCGAATGCAATGTTCGCTGTGGACAACGAGCAAAGGAGTAGGGACTTGTAGAGTTTGGTCTTTGTTCGTCGATAGAGGACTTAACTTTTCAATAGCCTACCCAGCCCAAAGTAGCACCTGTTGACAAGAGTGGTTCTGCGTTGGATTTCATCGGCCAAATGGCCACCATGGCTCCGTTAACATACCTCCACCCATTTACGGCAATTTTCGACTCGTTGCAATATTTCGGCTAGAGTTTCGGTTATAGTGCGCTGAATGTTGTATTCGAGCTCCTCGACCGTTGCTGGTTGATCAGCGTAAACCTTTGTTTTAACATACCCCCAGAGCATATAATCTAGAGGCGTTAAATTGCATGATCCTGCCAGCAATTTGACTGAGCCATTTCTCGACATTAACGAATCGCCAAACTTTACGAGCAATGTGTTCATGTTTAGACGTGAAGCATGAGATGGCGCACCGTCAGTTCGGAAATTCTCATCAAATTTGTGGTTTGATCCCTTATTTTATCTGACAAATTATGGTACTTCCAAATTTAATGCCGCCTGCGAGCTTTTTCATGAAAGAATAATACCAAAAAGTTTACCGTTGCTTACTGAAAACTAATGCGCATTAGAAACCTTGCTTCGTTCAGGATGGAACTTACCATACATATGGCAAATGGATCATCTAGAGGTATGTTAGTAACAGCTCAAACCAGTTTATGTAGGAGAAAACCTTTGGAAGAATTGTGGATATAATTTTATTTCATGCCTACTTTTCTGTCGCCTCGTGGATTCACAAACTTCAAGTTCTGAAAAAATTTGCGAGAAGAACTTGTTGCTTTGAGTCCATACCCCAATTACATATATGTACTTGTATATACGTTTCCACATTTCGCAGTTAATATGACATTCGTTCGTAGACCCTTCGGGCAACTGCCAACTCGTAGGCTCTTCCTTTAATATGCGCCAACAGCGATTCCATAAATTGTCAATTTGTTCGGCATATTAATATCAACATAACAAATCATGTATCGAAGGTAAAGATGAAACCATTGTCCTAGCGAATTGCTCATAAAGCAATGAATGAGAAATAAGGGGAACTTGTTATTAACCGCAACGGCAAAACAACGACCCCGCACCAATATGCCGAATGTACGAGTTGTACAACAAGGCCGCAGCAGTTAACGAAGCAAGCAATCACCGATACATACTATATACTTGTATACTCCGGTGTATGACTGCGCCAAAATATAGGTCTTCTGGCCAAAAACGCGCAGAGAGAAATGTACAAGCGCATATACAGCCATATATAAGACAAACAGTCGGAGGATGTCGTCGCACCGCATTGGCGCGTGATTAGCACTGGCACAGCGGGCAGGCCGACAAGTCCCGGTTAGTTAGAAGCGGCTGAAACTTAAAATAACCACAACACACACCTCTAAGCGAGACCACAACTTGCGTGTGTATGTGTGAAGTTCGCGAAAAACGCCTGCAGTTTACAGACTGCCGCTTCCTTTACGCAAATGTCCTAAAGGCACACAAGCGCTTTCGCAATCGCATATCCGAACGTAACCGATCAGGCGCTGCTTGTTTTAGCTGAAGCGCGAAGAAGTGATTATTACCAACTCAACGCTCAATTTTTTGCGCCAAATAAAAGAGTCTCACTTGCTGTGAACACTGCGCCTACCTTGCCTGGCACACCGCAAAAGTAAAACGGGGTGAAACACAAGGCGAACTGTGCACATGCGCAAAAGTGTACATAATTGGCTGTTGATGCGCGTGCGAAGATCACACTTGCAGCTAAATATGCGCTTGAGCCGGCAAAAGTATGCAATTATAGGTGTCTTCTTATTTTGTGTGAGCATTGCAACATTCACAATGCAATATTCTCACACCAGCCGCCACATGCCGCATGCAAGAAATACATACAAGAAATCGGTTTGTTAATATGCACATATGTATGTATGCGCGCTCACTTTCGTGTGCAATAATTATGCACGGCTCATAAATTGTGTGCTGATTCTGCGCCAAAATGATTGGTAAGGGCTAAGCGCTCGCCTGCAACAACAGCACTGCATGCGCATGCGCAGCCTACACAGCGTACGTGAAACACCAAATAAATCCACTAAAATGGACATTGATTTAAATAACAGCGATTAAAGTTAATCGCCTTTGACGGCATATTTTGCGCAGTTGCGCCTGCGCATCGTACATACAGACATACCGCAGGTTGGAAGTGAGAAAATTGTCGGCTTTTAACAAGTTCAGTGCTTGAATGCCAGGAACGTGATTTATTGGGGGTGAAAATTGCTAAAAAGAGCAAAGAGGGAAAGGCAAAAAGATATACTACTGTGGGCAGAAAATAGTAAGACTTTTTAATTTAAATTTCGCGTGAAAAACCATTCATCGAATTTTTTTTCTAGGTTGGTATGACTGTCAGTGACATTTGTGGCAATTGTCATCAAAATAATCATTAGTGTTTAGTATACGCTTGTCTTTTTACGATGAGTGAAATTATTCAACAAAGCTAGTCTTTTTGATTGGTACAAATTATTCAAAGAGGGTCGAGAACGCGTTGACGACGAACCAATTCCAGAACAGAAATCAAAAAATAAGCAATTGGTGCTTGATAATCGACGATTAGCAGTCAGAGACCTTGCTGCCTTCATTGGAATATTGGAAGAATCATTGAAAACCATTTTGAAAGATCATTTGGGCCTAAGAAAAGTGAAAGCACGATTGGTTTCAAAATCACTCAATTTTTTCAAAAGACAATTTCGCTTTAACGTCTGTGAAACAATGCTTTCCGACTACCAGGATGTCATGAAACGTATTATTACTAGCGATGAGTCTTGGATCTATGCTTACGACACGGAAACAGAAGATCAATCGGCCAAATATCGTGGCAAAGGTGAGCCGAAACCGAAAAAAAAACACTTCAAAGCAGTTCAAAAATCAAGGTTATGTTGAGAGTTTTCTTCGACCGTCGCTACTGCACTGATTCTTCGTGAGTTTTTTGCCAAATTTTCAACTAATATCGTGCCACAACCACTGTTTTCGCTTGATTTAGCTCCGTGTGACTTTTTTCTATTCAGCAAACTCAAACGACCGTTTCGGGGGAACCGTTTGAGTCAAGGCATTAAACGAGAATCGCTACGCATATTGAAGGCTGTTCCGGAAATTGACTTTAACATTATCCTGGCGGTGCTATGTTACTTCGTGAACTTGTTACTTTCGGAGCCACTTTAATTCACTAAAAGCCACATACTTCCATTCCAATGCATTCCACTGCGTTTGCATTCTCATTATTAAAGTGAATGGCGCTGACAAAGGCTTTCTTCACATAGAGGAAATTTTTAAATTCCATCTGACTCTTTCACTTTCCAGCACACAAATCAAGCACCTATGAATATATTCGGATAAAGCTTTGCACATATGTATGTATAGTGTTTTTGAGGTATGCCATCTCGACTCCAAAAATTGGACCATAACTTTTCAAGCCAACAAAGCCCAGCGCGTATGACTCACTTTTTGTCGATCGATCAAACCGTGAGATATATTATTGAAATTCGTGAGAAATGTTGCTTTGATAATATACCCTTGTGTCAAATATGCGTTGAATCGGATGAATGGGAAGTCTTACCAAATATTTTGAGCTTCCGTTTAACTTTATAAAGCATTTATCGGTCAAGTTGCGAGCGTGTAAAATGTTCAGTTATTTTTTCCATGTTTTTTCATCGTTTTTTTTTTGTCCATTTATACTTTTTCATATCAAATTTTTACTTTCTATTTCTTTTTCAATGATTTCATTCAAATCAAAAAATTAAAACGTCCATCCTAACCAAAAATATACCTCAAATGATTATTTTACACCAAAACAGCTCCAATCAATGTCAAAATTCTACGAATAATATACGGTAAAAGAAAAAAATTATACAATTATTTTTTTCAGTGTATCTTAAATGCCAACCAAATTCCTCGATTTGCACCAGGCGCCCAGTCTAATGGAGTAGGTGACTGCCGCGGTCGCACTTTTAACTTCCCGTCCCAGAAACTCGACACGCACGTTGCATAGCTTCAGGCGCCGGAAATCAGCACACGCAGGGTGACACTTTGCCTTTCATAGAAAAAAGTAATTCACTTTTCGTTTAATGTGCATATTTCAATATTACAAAAATTATTACTCAATTTTTTGCGGAAATTATATATTTACCGTTAACTTATTAAATTGTATAAACAGTATTATTATATACATTGTAGATAGATATGAAATACTTATGCCTAAAAATCTGTTTGTAAATTCTTTCTGTGTATCAGCGCTTGTGGCGCTCTTTTTGAAATACAAAATCTGCAATTCCTACCAGGCGCCATGTGTTGCAAGTATGTAGGTGCTTGCTGCAGAAAACTTCCATTTGTGCAGGGGATATCAAATTGGCCACTGCATGCCTCAATAACTCTTACATTGAGATTTGATATATATTAGTTTTTATCTAATTAAATCTTAAGAAACATAACTTTTTCAAACAAAAAATTAATTTTTAGAATTTTTTAAATTTTAGTCTTAATTAGTTGCACCCGACGCAGTTTTGTTGCAAAGAAAGTAAATATTCAAAGCTCCTGCGCTCTCACGCTTTGATGCTTCATTTTTCCCACAGCCACCACCACATATAAACATACAATATTATGAATATTTCGCCGTCACGCTGATGTCATGCCCGACGGTGCCAACAAAAGCGCTTAAGTTGACAACCAATTAAAATTCATTTGCGACAAGCAGGTAGAAAATCAGATTCTTTCGCCAATTCTTGACATGTTGTGATGCGGCTTATCAGCAGCAAACATCTCATTTTTACAGCAAGCGGCGCGGCGCACGTTGCCTCGCTGGAGCGCTGAAGATCAGCGCTGATCGTGTGAAGATATGCGCGCATTTACATGCAACTTAAGGCGAGCGCTTTCCCGGAATCGCAACTAAACGTTCCAGCTCGTTTATCAAACATATGTCATTTGGGTGCCTGGAGCGCGCAGACGCAGCTATTGCCACTTGCCACACGGCTGCGTTGCGTACGCTATCGCCACTGCGCGCCTTCGTGGCGATTTGAGCTTGTGCGTTTAACGCTTTTGATCAGTTCATTATTACAACGACATGGTGGTCAAGTGTCATATTTGTATACACACACACACACATAAGCGTATAGACTGTCCCTTTGACTGCGAGTTTTTTTTCTGCCAACATTTTGCATTAACAATTCGACGCTCATCAGCTTATCGTGACGATGATCGCGTTTCGCGCTCAGACCTCGCGCTGCCGTTGCGCAGCACACCGAGGTGCGTATATGTCGCACGTAGGTATGTATGTACATATGTATGTATGTTTGCGTATTCAAATTTATAACGAGCTGCGTATGAGCTATGCGTCTGTGGCGAATTGCCGCCGCATTACTGTGACAACGACAAATTGGCGGTAATTACAACGAAACAAGCTACATACATAATATTTATCGCGATCGCGATTAAAATCTCGTCGCGTTCGGGCATGAAGTTGGTCAGTGGAGCGATCGCGGTTAAAGTTTGCTGATAAATATGATATTTTGATGCATTTTTTATACGTTAAATGCGTGCCATCTACGCAATATTTATGCATGTGTGTGTGTGCGTTTGTAGTTGGCGCAAAAGTGGCTGGATTAGTACGCTTTTAAATGCTCATATTTAAAGTAGTATGAACATAAGATTCAAGTATCGAAAATAACTCTAAACTTGCTTTAAGGGGCACACTTGAGGCCCTATTCTGTATCTTGATTCGAAAATGTATTCTACCAATTACATTTTTCGTTTTTTGCTTTCTACACCTCAAACGCTAACGTATATTTTATTCGAAAATAGGTTTGAAAAAGCGAAAATCGAGCTACCTTATACAAAAAATGCAAATTCAAGTAAATTTTTTTTCGAATCGAGTTACAGAATAAACACTCTAATGTGAAATTCTGAAAAAAACGATTTTTTTTTTATTATTTCGATAGTTTTTAGCTTTAGAAATAACAACACTCTAAAATTTCAAATCTATATCTCAAAAAGTTGTTGAGTTATAGCCATTTATAGAGTACCCAGTATATTTTTGAACACGTTTTGCTCGAAACAGCATTTTTCGCATTTGCTGCGGTGCTTACTCGAAGGCAAATGATCCGATTATTATGACTGCTGCAGTGGAGTACCTTTTTCATTTTGAAGATGAAGGTTGGGTATAAGTAACCGGAACGCACCCGAAATTTTATGCGGTCAAGGAACGTCAATTTGGCACCATTCCTCGAAATTTCTTGCAGACATGTTTTCTACCGCCACAACATCAACAAACTTTTTTAATTCAAAAAAGATCGGAGTTCCCATATAATAAAAAAAAACGTTTATTGTTTTGAAGAATTTTTCGAATTTTCCATTTTTCAAAAAATTTTCACTTTTACAAAAACATTTCAAATTTTCCAAAAATTTAAATTTTTCAAAAATTTTCAAAATTTTAAATTTTTCAAAAAAATTTCGAAATTTTTCAAAGAAATTCAATTTTTCCAAAAATTTCATTTGTTAAAAAATTTTCAAAACTTTAAATTTTTCAAAAATTTTCAAAATTTTCAATTTTTCAAAAAATTTCAACTTTCCAAAAAATTTCAAAATTTTCAATACTTTTCAATTTTTCAAAAAATTTGCGAAATTTTCAATTTTTCAAAAAAATTTCAAAATTATCAATTTTTCCAAATATTTTCAATTTTTCAAAAACTTTACTTTGTGCTCTTCTTAAATATCTATAAATATAACCTCAAAATTTCAAAGCATCAATACAGTAGGGTTTTTTTTTTAATTCCCAAAAATAATGTTTTTTTTTTGGCTGTCACACTAGGTGCGCCCCTAAGTATTCACCTGTTAGTTTTTTATATGCATACATTAGATTTTTATTGAAAGCATAATTAAGCGAATCCTTTTGTACTTGTATATAAACTTAAATAACACATCTGCATAATGTTCCAGATTTCAAAAATTTTCTTTGAAATTTACTATGCAAAGCTTACATAAAACATATTGACACAAAGAAAGCTTAAATTGCACTTAAAAAATGTTTCACTAAAATTTTGAGTTTAGACCCTGACATAAATAAAACATGAAAGTTGTAAACTATTTGCAAAATAACTGCATAATTTACATAATGCTTGTTGATTACACACCAACAGTTGTATAGAAGAATAGCGCACAAGACGCAGTTGTGCTTATCAATATAAACTGGATGACCAAAAGAGGCATATAAATATACATAAACATATGTACATACATACATATATACAAATTTGTGTCAACTCAAAGCAAGTTAAGGGCCGTCAAAAAGCTATATGCGGCGATATGGATGCTGGTGGTGTCTGCTGCTTTGAGGCATACGATTGTCGAGTTCGTAACGCCCCCGATATATGCTGTCTTCATAACGGTGATTGTTCTGCGCATAATCAACGTATTGGTTAAAATTCGAGCGTATTGTATCATAGTGGCGGTGGCTGGGATAGGGATAGCTGGCGCCACCTATAATTGACAAGTTAAAGCATATGTTGACACAGTGCCCACTGGCTTACCAATTACCTTGCGACAAATGTCTGCTAGTATTTACATAACGACTGCTATAGTTGCGTTCGTTTCGCGGTGAATTGGCAAAGCTGTTGTCCAGCAATTGGCGCGCTGGACGTGCTGCTGCAGCGTTGGCGGCGGTGGTGACACGTTGACGCTGCATATTTGCTTCCTGTCGTATGCGTTCGAAACGATCGCGCCTATCGAATTCCTTCGGTGACGGCGGTAATTTAGGTTCCTGCGTGGCGCGCCATGAAATTGCGCGTTCGAAGCGATCACGCCTATCGAGGTCAGTGGGTGACGGCGGCAGTTTAGGTGCCTGCGTTGCGCGCCATGAGATTGGTTCCTTGCTGGGCGCCTCAATCAAGGGTTTGCAATCCAGGTTGCTGGCGTTGTTCTTACTTTCGGGGTTGTTGGCGTCTTTGGCAGCTTTTGTCAAACTATAAAGCGAGTCTATATAGTTTTTCCGTTCGATCTTGTGACCACGTGATAGATTGAATTCTGACGTAAGGAAGAGAAAATCAAAACGTGTGCAGCTTTATTGGTAATTTGTTAGGATAAATTTCGAAAAATTTTCCGATAGATAAGATATTGAATTACGAATGCGATGTGAACACAATTTACTGCAAATAATAAAAGTAAATAATTTAGTTCGTTCCTACTTACTGCCTATTGCCTCTTCAGGTTTCACATCTAACTCGGATATCATGTAATTGCATATTAGGTAGCCGGTACGGTTGACGCCGTGTGTACAGTGGACACCAATAAGTTTGTCTGAAAAGTATTGGAAGGAGCATATTATATAGAATATATCATAAATAAAACAGAGATTTAAATAAGTTGCGCAGGAACGCATATTTTTGCCGAAACGAATACTTATTTAGGAAAATATTAAAAAAAAGTTTAATAAGTTTATATGGCAAATAAAGGTTTGCATTGCAGCTATATGCTATAGTGATCCGATCTGAGCAATTTGTTCGGAGATTGCAGGATTGCTTTGAACAATGATCTATTGCCAAATTTCGAGATGGCATCGGGTCAAATAAAAAAGTTTTCCATACAAAAACAAAATAGTAAACGTTCAGTTTGTATGGCAGCTATAGGCTATAGGTGTCCGATCTGACTCAAATACTCGGAGATTATAGCGTTGCCTTGGACCATAATTCGTGTCAAAATTCAAGAAGATATCGAGTCAAATAAAAAAGTTTTCCATACAAGCACTTGATTTTAATCGTACAGTTTGTATGGCATCTATATGCCAAAATGGACCGATATCGACGGTTCCGACAAATGAGCAGTTTTTTGGAGAGAAAAAGACGTATGCAAAATTTCATTTGGATATCTCAAAACCTGTACCCCCCGCTTGCAGCCTTTCACATACCCCTAGAAGAACACTTCGTAGCGAGAAACCGCTTGGGTCATAAGTGCATGTGTTGAAAAAATGGCACAAAGCAAATATTATTTGCAGTAAAGATGCCATTGTCGGCCAACAAAGGCCGCTAAGAATGCGCCAAAATGTAAAAGCGCATAAAAGAAATCGACCACAAAATTTTAATTTACAAAAACCAACCGCAAAAATATGTCAACACCCACACACTGAGCCGCAAATGAAGCGCTGGCCCAAACACGCGCTTTTGTTGCTGCCAAAGACATTGCGGCTGCAGTGACTGCGTACGCAAAATAATCTAAATGCTCGTGCAACAGCCGTACGGGTATAATATTCAAACACAGTAAAAATGCGAAAATGCAAACCTGTTGAAAGCCGGCGACATGGAAGCTGCAACGGCAACAATAAGCACAACAGTAACAACAACACATATAGTGTTTAACATGGGCAATAAATTTTGAAGAACATGTCAGCGCAACAGCAGCATTTGCACAGCAAGATGCGAGCGAGTGCTAGGCGCATGAGCATTTTACATGAGATTCGTCATGTTTGCATAGTTTGCTTGAACTATTGCGTAGCGGGCGAATGTTGAGTAGGCTCCGGCGAGCACTCACTGCAGCTGCCGCCTCCGCTACTGCAGATGTTGGCGCAGTTGTCGCTTCTTCAGACGCCACGGTTTTGGCCAGCCTTGATATTTCTGTTGTTGTTGATGACAAGACCACCGCAAATACTGATTTGTTGTTAGTTGTGCTTTGCTTGTTCATATCGTTATGTTTGCAATATCAATTTGTGGGTGCATTGTTTACACAGATTTGCATTATGTCTGTACTAATTTTATTGACCGTCGCGTAAATTGTTCTTTCTTTGGCTAAAAAATAGTCTTTAAAGGATGGAATTTTTTTAGTTAAGCCGACAAACGTTGATATTCCGCGCATTGAGAGCGTTTTATGGACAACTTGTCAAAAAAAATATATGTATATAGTAAGTAGCAGTAAAAATATACATATGTATATTCCTGGAACTTAAAAACTCAACACAAGCTAACTTTTATTATCACTATAAACGTGACAATTGTAAAACCAGCCGGAAAAGATAATATTATTGTACTGACTAGCAAATGAATAGCATTTTCGCTATGGCCTATGGCTACTTGAGAAAGTAATTGTTGGAATTTTGATGCACGTTTCAAAAGTCTAGGTTAATTGGCAATCTTAATCGCGTGGGACGGTTAGCACGAAGTGGTAACTTGTCCACAATCTACCATTTCGCTATTTAGAAAGGTATACACAACTTATATATAGTATGCTAAAGTAGGTGCACTTGCGAGTTGCTCATAATTGGCTTGAAGCATGGAGTGAAGCATGCAGAAAGCATATGACGCTTACTAGGCATAAAGTGGGTGAGTAGCTGTTGCAAAAGTTGATACTGAAATAATACATTTCACATAAAAAATGTTTAGTTTACATAACAAAAAAATATTTTACATAAAAAATTAATTAATATCAACAAATTAAAATAAATACAAGATAAGTAGAAAATATATAACATTTCTTAATATGATAGTTTTGGAAAGAAATATATAAAAAATTTACTGCAAAAACTATTTTAGTGCCGGTTATTGGGTTACTTACCGTTACCCGCGTTTTTGTTTAAAAAATTAAAGACCAGCTTTTTGAATCTGTAAATAAAAAAAAACATGATAAAGCAATTAAAAACTTTACACGTTATATTTACATATGTATGTGTATGTTGGCAATACTTACTGATCAACCAAATGTGGCGGTGGTGTATGATGGCCAGGAATCATTAATTTGTTGTACTCTAAACCCTTCTTTACAAAGCACTACGTGAGCGAAAAATACATACATATATACAAAAGTAGAAATAAATATTTATTGTTAAAAAAAGAAACTAAACAAAAGTGCTTACATCTGGCGTATAATAACGTGAAGTGTTCGTCAGATCTATAATCATACCCAAATTCGGTATCGATTTCAGTAAAATCGAGGCATCAAGGCGGCGCTGCTCGTCCACATTTTCATTAACAGCCTATAGAAAACGGAAAAAACTTACAATTTTGAAAATACGAATCAAAAATAAAGTTAGGTTATGTTTTGCTTCTTAGAATTCTGAACATACGAATCAAAAATAATGTTACATTCTTGATTTTTTGACCTGATTCTCAAAAAGTGCTTATACATATACTACATATATATTTTTTTTACTATAGCTTGTGTTAGCTCTTAAAATATACGCAATTCATTATGCAAAGACAAAATTGAAAAATACCAACATAGGCCCGCAAGTCATTTAGCAAGGAGACCACCCTAAATGTCTGACAAAATAAATTGCTTAATTAACGAAAAATAATAAAAGTCACTATCTCAATACAGCAAATACGCATATGCATATACAGTTTCAACTAGACACTTGCGCATGCGTGCGCCTTTTCATCCACGGTGTGACATGTCTTGCCTGCGAGCGAATTTCTGTGTGGTATAATTAATATAAATTTAACTTAAAGCCGCAACAAAGAATGCAAAAACAGCGTTCATGCATCGTACGCCTCGATCGGAAAGCTGTAAAGGCAAGGCATTGAATAAATAGCAATACGACAAGAATAAAGGCGCACAAGGAAAAAACAGAGACTTATGACAACCACCGCTAACCGCCAATGCCAACTACCGGCTCCCTTTAGGAGTTGCTGTTATTTAATTAAGTAAAACAATTTAATTTCATATTCATATTTTCCTTGACTTTAATAGGAAATGGCGCCTCATGCTATTCCGGCACCATCAGTCAGAAGGCGTGTGGTCCAAAAATGTAGGGTATATTGGTTTTTTTAATAAAAATTAATAATATAATTTATAAAATTTTGGTTTTTTTAATCAAGAACTACATATATGTATATACATACATGTACATATATACATATGTATAAACTTGTGATCTAAATACATATAAGCCTATATGTATGCAAATAAATGCGCAATTTTTAGCTTGTTTTATGTTGGCCACTATGAGTCCTGTCAGCAATAAATGCCTTTTGAGTTCAATATTGCCGATACAATTATAACCGGTTTTCGGAATTTAGTTTATTTAAAAAAAATTTGGAATTTTGCGGTGACACGGTGTTCAAACGTCGAATTTGTAAGGTTCCTTTCGTAAACATTTATAAAACCAAATATAGTGAAAGAATAGCAGGGTAGGTGCATATCTATCTATAGTATCATTAAATATGGATACGGCGAAATAAACATTCCGATTGGTTCCAAAAATAAGGGCTACTACTATTTAAGCGACAGATAAGTTTCTCGTTAAAGACTCACCTCCCGAAGCGGCACTTTAAAAGCAATAAATCGTGTTCCTTCAACCCGTTGACCCATTGGAGTATAGTTAAGCCATCTGCAAGTTATTACATTTGTATGTATGTACATAATTATAATGAATTGGGGGGGAAAACCATTTGAGCTTCATGCTGCCGCTCTTAGCGCTTACCTATCTGGTATTGAAGGTGCCATAGTCCTGCTACTATTTGATAGTTGCCGCACGGACAACAAAAAATATTTAAATACGTTTGAATACACTTTGAATTTAAAATTGTGGAAGACTTCAATTAAATTTATCAAAATTTGATTATTTGTTAAAAACTATAAATATTTACGAAGATACTTGACATATATTATCGTATGCACGCACACATGTCAAAAATCAATGCTGCCACTTTACCATAAGAAGTTGACAACACACGAAAACTCTCAACAAAAGTGGTAAGTTTGCAAATTTCGAGATTGCTTTTGTTGATATAAATATATTCAAAAAAGGTAAAAAGTATTATTAATAATTTAGATTGCTATTATTTAGAATATTATATAGAATAAATTATATAGAATTTAAAGTTTTCACATTTGACAGTAGCCCAACATAGTTGAGACACAAACCAGCTGATTGTACAACTCACCATGAACAGCTGTCTGAAGAGTTATTCGACTTTTGGACTTTCGTGGCGATCGGCGAGTAAGTGTTTAATTAGCGATATTTGATTTAGGAAAAATTCTTATCAGCTAACATTTTTGCAGGAGATTGCAGCTAAACCATCTATAATTTATTTTTGCAATTACTTCTTATTTTTTTAAACTACAATGTTCAGTTCCAATGCAAGGAATCTTATTCGCAGCAGTTTGGTAAGCAGAAAGCAAGAATGAAGCCCACGTGAAAAAAACAATAATACATTTATTACAGATCAACCGCTGCAAGAGCACCTTGGTGGTTGCTGAGCATAATAATGAGGCACTAAATCCGATTACATTAAACACCATCTCCGCTGCGAAGAAGATCGGCGGTGATGTCACAGTACTGGTAGCTGGCACCAAATGTGGTCCGGTAAGTGTATTACTCGCTTTATGTTTGCATAATCAACAACAAAGTAATAACGTGTAAAAAATTTCTAGGCATCTGAAGCACTTGCCAAGGTCGAAGGTGTTGCTAAAGTGTTGGTGGCAGAGAACGCAGCTTTCAAGGGTTTCACTCCGGAATCTATCACACCTCTGGTGCTGGCAGCTCAATCGCAATTCAAGTTTACACATATATTGGCTGGCGCCACCGCGTTTGGAAAAAATGTACTTCCACGCGTAGCATCTAAATTGGATGTATCGCCTATTTCAGAAATTATCGATGTAAAGAGCGAAGACACCTTTGTGCGTACTATCTACGCTGGCAACGCCATATTGACGCTACGCTCCACAGATCCCGTTAAAGTGATAACCGTACGTGGTACGAATTTCGCACCTGCCGCTGCTACTGGTGGTAGCGGCGCCGTAGAACAGGCACCAACTGGCGATTATGCCTCCCAATTGAGTGAATTTGTTTCGCAAGAACTTACTAAATCCGATCGTCCAGAGTTGACTGGTGCCAAAGTGATTGTGTCTGGTGGACGTGGTTTGAAATCTGGCGATAACTTTAAACTACTTTATGACCTGGCTGATAAATTTGGTGCTGCTGTCGGTGCTTCCCGTGCTGCCGTTGATGCTGGCTATGTGCCCAACGATCTGCAAATTGGTCAAACAGGCAAAATTGTCGCACCCGAGTTATATATCGCTGTCGGCATCTCAGGTGCCATTCAGCACTTGGCTGGCATGAAAGACTCAAAGACAATCGTGGCTATAAACAAAGATCCTGAAGCGCCAATCTTCCAGGTGGCAGATATTGGTTTGGTGGCGGATCTTTTCAAAGCTGTGCCAGAGTTGACAGGGAAATTGTAAGGCTACAATGTCGACATTAATCATCTGATATAAACCGTAGTGCATTTATTTTATTTTTTTTCTAAACAAAAATTTACCAAACATTGCTTTATAATTAGATACGATTTAATTTTTTTCTATTTTGTATACAACGTATGTACGTTAGTTCGCATTCATCATGTAGCATACTATGCGCACCCAAGAAATACTTTTTGCTTAAGAATAAAATTGAAAACCCCTTATATTATCTAGATTCACATGTTTAAATTGTTTTTCACAATTTCTGTGCAAGCTTCAAAGCATTACGTAATTTTTTTTATTGTTTAGTCTCTTATGTTCTCTGGTCTAGTGCGAAATTTGCATTAAGGCGCCTTGCTACTTTGAAGTATAGCATACGTTTAGGCGTCATTCAAATTGAACTGATAAATATTTGGTTAAATTGTATTTCACTTTATACTGTTATGAACGCTTTAATTTAGAATAAACGGTATATATTTTTCAGTGAAGAGTAGTCTGTAAGTATACAGAACTTCGTATGTATATTATTAATATATTGCAAACATTTTTAGGACGTTTTTGATTACTTTGCAATTTAATATTTTATTTCTGTCAAATATTTTACATGATTACCATGAAAAATGTACTATAATTGACCACTCAAGCACGCAACCAAAACATGTTCGTGTTACAGCTTTTAATCAATGAATTCGCAGCTACATACATATGTATACACTCGCGTACGCATGTTAGTATGTACATATATACTATATTAATTTTGCTCATAAAAATGGGCCTGCCAAGCCATTTTATAAGGCTGTGACGTTAGCCTGCTAACTAAAACCTGAAGAATCACAGCTTAGTAACAATAAGTGACGTCAATAGCTGGTAAAACTTGCAAAAATATTTTTCACTCAATAAAAAAATATTTAAAAAATAAATTTGTTATTTAATATACGCTCAATTATTGACTTTCCTTCCTATAAACAAGGGCGTGCGCCTTTTCCATGTGATTTCTGTAAGTGAATATTATCGCCTGACCTATTTTAATGCCAATTAACGCAATATACATATGTATATGTGTATTATATATGTATGTATACACTATATTTATATAGTTATATATACACATGTATATGTTTATGAATCGTAATATAAATGTCGTAAAAAGTTAATAATTTCTTCTAGTGTTGCAGGGAAATAGAAATAGACTGTGGTATGTGTGTGTGCATATATCAGTATGTACATATGTTTCTAAAGCTTAATAAAAATAGTAATAAATTATAAATAAGTAATACAATTTTGTTATTTCAAAAATGTTTCTACTTTCGAGTTATGATGTACTTTCCTTTGAATATTTCAAAGCCAAAGTAAACAAATTATAAACATATTTAGTACATATGTATGTATATATGAGTATATAAGTTCTGATTTAGCACAATAATCACTTGTCAATAATTATTTAGTTGTGAGTTAGCCTTCTAAGTCAATGCGCAATTAACTTATGTTGGTCGAAAAAGTCTTTTCGTATTTTGTCAATAGATGCCGATGCAGTCGTAGTATATCTCCATTGCTACCAATTAAATTGTGTTATACCATATAGTGCTGGAAAGATGAGATTTAACCAAAAATAAATAAATTCGGGGAAGTTGTTAAAAATTATAGCTGTTCAAAAATGAGTGAATGAAGAAATTCGCTATATTTTGAAATTTTTGTATAAAAGAGGGAAAAATGTCACGCAAGCCACCAATGAAATTTGTGAAGTTTACGGAGACGATGCTGTATCAGTTCCTGTAGCACAACAATGGTTCGCTTGCTTCCGTTCTGAAAATTTCGAAAATTCGATTTACAAAATGGTTCATATTTGTTTACTTATTTATTATTTTAAAAATAAAATTAATAAGTTGAAATTTGATTAGAAATACGAAAAGATTTCGAAAAATTTCAATATTTTTCAAAAAAATTTCGAAATTTTCAATTTTTCAAAAAAGTTTCAAAATTTTAAATTTTTCAAAAAAATTTTCAAAATTTTCAATTTTTTAAAATATTTTTAAAATTTAAAATTTTTGAAAAACTTTACTTTGTGTTATTGAAATATCTTTAAACGATACGAATTTCAAAGCAATCGAAACAGTAGTTTTTTTTTCGTTTCAATTCCCAAACACCATCGTTTTTTTAGGGGTGTGCCCTTTAAGTATTCAACTGATAGTTTTTTATGTGTGTACATTAGATTTTTTATTGAAAGCATAATTAAGCGAAGCGGCCAGAATTTAAAACTAGATCAAAATCTCTTTCTAATAACTAGCTACTCAGTTTATAGTGAATACCCCTCATGACGCTTGTGCTTAGAAATCAAAACCAAATAAAAACAAAAATGAAATCGAATTAGTATAATATATAGACGCCTGCTTATTTCCTATTCCAGCAATCATACGCGATCACACATTGTATGGACCAATACACTCGCCGCGTGCATATTGGCGTTCAAAGATCGTATTGAGCATATGCACCGGGCACCGGCACGGGGAAGTCTCGGTACCGGCTGTTGTCATACGCGCTTATCAATCGAGACTAGACTTTTATTGCTTTAGCGAACTTTTGCTCTTTCCTTGATATGAGCGCGAGTAAGCAGTCTACACTTTGATGTTGGTATTGCAACAGATCGTAAAACATACAAAATTTTCAATGGATTCCAACTTTTGCAAGGAAATATGTGCATGTACATACATATGTATATATGTATTTTTATTTGAAAACGAAAATTTATAGATGCCTATGTGCTATATAGTTGCATACATGCTTGTACGGGATATGTGTGTGAGTCAACCGGCAATTTTAGCTGTTAAAATGTGTGTTTTTGGTATGAAACTTGTTTTGCCCAATTTATAGCTACCGTTATTTGCACGAGTTTTTAAAGTTGTTCAACGATTTGTAACAAATAATCACGTAGTTACTTATTGCTAGATCTTTTCAGAATTGCACGTCTGAAAATTTCCGGCATGTCCCCGAATTCCAGCAGGTAGATAAGTTGACTCATTTTCATTGTAAAAGATAAAAATGAAAATAAAATAAAAAAAAATTAAGCAAAAAAACTTGTTTTTTTTTTGCATAAATTTTGAGGTTATCAACACCTACCTACAACATTTCCATACAACTTTTTTCTATAGGCTTCATAGTTTTGATAGAAATCGAGTTAAACCGTCTTTAACCCTTAAAAATTCAACCACGCCCCTCAACTTCGTTTTCGCGACATCAATTCGCCCATAAGTAATTTTTCCTTTAATGTTTATTATTTTATCTTTCGTTTCCGTTGGCTTTCATCATATTTTTTTTGCGAAAAACTATCTAGCCTGGTCTGCTTTTTGGGGCTATTGTCATTTTGTTAAAAAAATTTACTATTCATTGGATCCATTAGAGTCGTGAAGATAAGTCAATGAGGATCGCACCGCCATCTAGGATCTATTATGCCCTCACCTAAGTCACAACATCTCAACTGGCCTCAGAAAATTGATAAATTCCATTATACTGCTGGGTGCTATTGAAGCGATGTGATCCCTATTTCGAATCATGGATCCAAAAGCCTTTATCCTGCGCCTACAGGCTGCTGTGCAGTCAATTAAACGGGTGTTCTGGTGTTTCAGACTCCAAGTCGCAGAACTGGCAATTCGCACACGAAGCTGGGTCCTTGTTATGTAAGTGATTCTTGAGCTCCCAGTGACCTATGTTCCATAAATGCTTCTTGCGCTCCCAATGGCCAGTGTAGAAGTCGAAAATGGCCTTTTAAGGTTGTAATCACGATTAGCAACTTGGCATGCCGCATGCCTAGGACCAATTGTTACCAATGCTTCTGCCTACCTACTGCTTAACCCTTGCGGAACGGCTCCTTTATGAAGGGGGGACCAACCGCAACGAAAGATGTCGGTCCTACCATGTTGGTGGATGCTGGGGAGTCGCCTAGATTATAGAACATCTGTTGAGGGTAAAATCTTCATAATTAATAAGTTATTGGTTTCAAACAGAACAGATTAACAGTGAGACGAAGAAAAGAAGAATTTACATGAAGCATCTGACACATCAAAATCATGTGACTGAGCAACAAAAATTAAAAATATCAGTCATTTTAATAAGTCGACAAAATCCCCCCCCAAAAAAAAATGAATATTAAACAAAAAAATATTATTTGTTATACTTGGATGTTCAAGAATAGTTTTTTTTTTAGTTAGTTTAGTTTCTAATCAACAGCTTAAGCGCCAACACGCGCCTTCGAAATTTCAATTTGACAGCGAAAGTGTCAAACAAATAACATATTTGAGTAAACAATTGTTCATAAAAAGAAACAACTAAGCCACGCTTACAAAAACATAATTGCAAACGGATCCGCTTTAATTGAATTAATCTCGCTAATTAGCAGCTGTCAGCAACAAAAAAGGAAAAGTCATTGGCTAGAAGTAAAAAAAACTAATAATCTGCGAAGAAAAGTGTAATTTATATTATTATTATTTATAAATAACTATTACGAATAGAGATGTCCCGCTCTTCAGCAACAAAATAGTTGATTGGCATGCGATCGCCGAATGCCTACGATGAACAAGGTCAAGCTTTAAATGTATGTAGGTTGGCCCTGCTATCAATAAAAACTTATTAAATTAATATAAGAGCACTTACATTTATATATAATTCTTGCAATTATTAATGAATTATCAATTTATGAGTAGGTGAGTGTACATACGACGCAATTTATGATCTTATTATGATGTGCGACGTAATTTTGTGATGCAGACTATGCTAAGCCATGTTAAAGATAAGGACTTTTGTACTCTGCATGGCTTTCCGTAACCTTGTGAGAGGTACTTGGACGCTAAAACAACAATATACATACCTTAAAAAAATAAAAAAAAAATACAAATAAAATATAAAAAAAATATAAAAAAAAAAATAAAAAATTGAAAAAAAATTGTATGGCAAAAATAAAATTTGATATCAATAAAAATGTTTTTACAACAAGTTTTTGCTGCCGCGTTTTACCAACAGCCACTAGCTTTTCGCGCGTAAACAAGTTTGCCAAATATTTACTATCGGCAAATAATGGAATTTCAACCGCAAATTTTTGATTTCTGCTAAGACTTTGCGCAAGCGCAAGAAACGGATCAACTAACCAGATTGTGGTTTGATGATGGGTGACGGTATAGCACCTGACTGACTAAACCACTATGCGCCACCGAACGCCGCACATGTGATCTTTCGCCTACCACTACATAGCAAAACAAAAACACAAGCTCCGCCAAAGAGCTGCGGCAAAGCATTGGCTAAGCGATTGTCTATTTGCCGCATTTGCTCATTTTTTCAAGGGGTTGCGCACAGATAAGCCAAGCGATTTTATTTTGAACGTCAATTTCGTAAACGTATTCAATACTTGTATGTAAAACATGAACGTTGGCAGCGCGCCGTATGTGTATGTGTGGTGACTAGGCCGTTAAACGACGGAAACGTTGGTGATGTTGGCGCTGACGGCAAGCTGTCGATCACAGTATTTTCCTGGCCATCTAACAAAGCAGACGTACGAGTTGCTGAGCGCGGTAAAAAACGTGGTAAACGCATATATTGGTGACTACAAAAGTGTAACGGTACATAATAGTGTTCGAACCTTAATTAAGTGAGGAAGTGTAGTGCAGCGGAAGTGAAGTGCAAAGCAAAAGGAAACTCTAAAAAAGTGTGGTTAAAGGAAACAGTGTAAAACTTGGTTCAAAATGGCTTCCCATGGCAAGCGTGTGTGTGTAATTGGCGCTGGTACGGCAGGGCTCTGCGCGTTGAAAAACTCACTGCAACAGGGCATGGATGCGATCGCCTATGAGCAATGCAGCGAGATCGGTGGCACCTGGGTGTATACGAAACCAGGTGAAAATGATGTGCACAGCAGCATGTATGAGGGTTTACGGTATGTCTACATAAGTTTACTGAAAATTTTTTGGTTCTGGCAACATTTTCTTACTTTCATTCTCACAAAAAAAAAAAAAAAAATAGCACAAATCTGCCCAAGGAGGTTATGGGTTATCCGGATTACTCTTATCCTTCGGAAATTGAACAATCATTCGTACCTTCGGCGGAAGTGCTGAAATTCTTGCAGTCGTATGCACAACATTTCGATTTATCCAAATACATTAAGCTGCAGCATGAGATAATACGCGTGCGTCCTTTGGATGAAAAGTGGGAGGTAAGTTAAAAAAAAATTAAAATATTTTCCAAAAAAAAAAATAAAAATAAAAGTATTAAATAAGAAATAAAAATATTAAAAAATAAAATAATAAAAAAATAAATTTAAATTAAAAAAATATTTACTTCGGTTGCTAAAATACCCTTCACAAAGTTTCCTTACAAGAACTTTGATCATTCAGTTTGTATGGCAGCTATATGTTATAGTGATTCAATCTCAACAATTTCTTCGGAGATTGTACGATTGCCTTTTAAAATAATCCATGCAAAAATTCTTAGAAATATCTTCTCAAATGAAAAAGTTTTCCTTACAAAGACTAATTTCCAATCGTTCAGTTTGTATGGCAGCTATATGATATAGTGATTCGATCTAAACAATTTCTTCGGAGATTACATAATAGTCTTAAGAAATAAACCATGTCAAATTTCTTGAAGATATCTCGTCAAATGAAAAAGTTTTCCATACAAAGCCTTAATTACGATTGCTCAATTTGTATGACGGCTATATGCTATAGTGATCGGATGTGAACAATTTCGTAAGAGATTGCATTATTGTCTGAGACAATAACCGGTGCCAAATTTGATGAAGATATCTCGTCAAATGACAAAGCTTTCCATACAAGGAATAGTTTCCGATCGTTCAGTTTGTATGGCAGCTATGTGCTATGGTGGTTCGATATCGACCTTTCCGACAAGTGAGCAGCTTCTTGTTTAATAAAAAAATTAAAATAAGCAATAATAATAACAGTGAACACAAACTATTGTACAAATTTGTTGATGTTTCGGATTTTTTTTTTTTTTTCCGGAAAAAGTTCAATTATTAATTTACATTTAACTTATTTCGTTTGTCACGCAGATCTACATTCGCGACATCAAGAATGACACTTTTATCAAAGAAATATTTGATTTCGTTTTCGTTTGCAACGGACATTATAGCATGCCACTGATGCCAGATATCGAAGGCATAGATAGTTATAAAGGTGAAAAGCTGCACAGCCATTGGTATCGGAAACCGGACACATTTGAAGGTAAATACCACGAACACTGTTTTTTGGCGAGGTTACAACGAGCATACGTAACCGAACTTGCTTTCGTAGGAACCACTGTACTGGTGATCGGCGCCGGCCCCAGTGGCATGGATATTACGAACCACATCAGCAAATTCGCTAAGCAAATCTATCTCAGTCATAATTTGGATCCTGCACCCTGCACCGATTTCATGCCAAACGTTACACAGAAGACCGTCGTCAAACGCTTCACCGCAGATGGCGCCGTCTTCAAGGATGACACCACCGAAACCTTCGATCACATTATCTTCTGCACTGGCTACAAATACACGTTCCCCTTCCTCAGTATCGATGTTTCGTTGCGCGTCGATGATAATTTCGTGCATCCACTTTACAAGCACTGCATCAATATACATTATCCCACGATGGCATTGATCGGCCTGCCCTTCTACGTGTGTCCATCGCAGTCGTTTGATTTGCAAGTGCGTTTCGCATTGGCATTCTTCACCAAGAAACGTGAGTTCCCGAGTCGCGAGGAAATGTTCGCCGATTTGGAGAAGGATAAGGAGAACCGACGCAAGAAGGGTCTGACCAACCGTCTGGCGCACGCGATGGGCGATAAGCAGGTGAGTCGGATGTTTAATGCAATTCAATATGTGTATATGACCTCTGCTGCAATAATAAATTTGTATATATTCGTATTTCTTTCTTCTCGCCAGTACGACTACTACCAAGATCTCTCCGAAACGGCCGGCATTGAAAATATCAAACCGGTGATTAATAAAATCATGGAGGATTGCAGTCGCAAATACATTTACGAGCTCGCCACATACCGTAACGATCGTTTCAAGGTGCTCGATGATGAAACGTTCGTGAAATTTCCCTTGGAAACCGCTTGAAATTTATAGTAATCTTTGTACTACTTGTACATGCTACTTGGGTGCTTTTTGGGGGTTACGGGTTCACAGTGCTTACTTTATAATTTTATGTATACTTTAATGTCACTAAAGCTACGCAATATCTTTTTTTTATAATTATACTATATACTTAAACAAAATCATTATCAACTTCCATATTCAAGATTCATTTAGACAATAAAATGCTTGTAAAATGCAAAATAAAACTAACACTTAATTCTTGAAGACATTTTTGTCTTTTCTAAAAATATTCTTCTTCTTTACTGGCGTAGACGCCGCTTACGCAGTTATAGCCGAGCTAACAACAGCGCGCCAGTCGTTTCTTCTTTTCGTAATGTGGCGCCAATTGGTGATTCCAAGCGAAGCCAGTTCCTTCTCCACTTGATTCTTCCAACGAAGTGGAGGAGGTCTTCCTCTCCTCTGCTTCCCCCGGTGGATACTGCGTCGAATACTTTCAGAACTGGAGTGTTTTCGCCCATACGTACGACTATGTCAATGTCGTCATTCACATGCAGCTCATCGTCCCATCGAATCCAGAACCTTTCTCTCGAAAACTCGCATCGTCAACTCATCAGTTGTTGTCATCGTCCAGGCCTCTGCACCATATAGCAGGACGGGAATTATGGGTGACTTATAGAGTTTGACTTTTGTTCGTCGAGAGAGGACTTTGCTTCTCAATTGCCTACTCAGTCCGAAGTAGCCCCTGTTGGCATGAGTTATCCTGCGTTGGATTTCCAGGCTGACATTGTTGGTGGTGTTTATGCTGGTTACAAGTTTGTCAAAATTATCTACGACTTCGAAGTTATGACTATCAACAGTGACGTGGCAGCCTAGTCAGGAGTGCGAAGACTGTTTGTTTGATGACAGGAAATATTTCGTCTTGCCCTCGTTCACTCCTAGGACAACACATGGACAAATTTGCAAAACCCATTTCAGATATATTATTATTTAATAGGTTAGTATGCTCAGGGCTCTAGAGAGCGCACCAGGGCCCGCGGATAGGTGTAGTGCTTTGTTGGAGAAAAAATCTGCAAAAAATTGTTTCAGAGAACCAGCTTTCCCTTAAAACTCCAGGCTCGGGAGGAGTTTTCACCGATCTCCCCTCTCTCTCGTGCACTGAGTATGCTTATGATTTTTTTAAGTTAAGGGCAATGCTATTTGTGGACAACTGGTCTATCGAGATTCGTTGGGTCAAAGCGCAAAGAATATGTAGCATTTATGAGGAATTGCGGCGCTGTCAACAGTATGATTAAATCAAGAAAAACATCAGCAAGGAAAAATGTATCGATTAAAAATTATTCAATCATAATACTTTTCAGAATGAAAAGTAAAAATAGCTGTACATAATTTAATAAAAATAATAAAGACTTTTAAATCGACACTTAAGATTCCTATAATGATACAGAGGAAGCCAATATAATTAAGCGCGCCTCATATGATTGAATCGATTCGGTCTCTTAAAAATGTGAATGTATACAAAATTCAAAACTTTCCACTTGTACTAGCATAAAAAATGTTGATTAACGATTCAGCATAGATTTATTTGCTTTAAACTCTCCTCAACTGATAACCCTACTTTCTACCAAGCGCGTAGAATTGTATGTACATATGTATGTTTAATTTTTGTGCATGGATTTTATTTATATAATTTTCATGTCTATATATTATATTTTTACTTATTGGCGCTGTTCGTAGTGGCAAATTGGTAAATATGCAAAACACGTTTATTTGGGCCACCACGTGACTGCCGCACTACGCAACAGTTTTGTGCCAGATGTTGCGCAGAAGCCGCCACTGCAACTTTACACAGCAAAGGTGCCGCTTCCAGCCATAATAGTTTCATAATTGTTTCGGCTAAAATACATGGCAATGGTTTCTACTACACAGCACCCTTACGCGGTGCGGATTGTGGTCTACTGATCTACTGAAATGCAGTTTAACGACTTTGTGAGCACTGCGTCTCAACACCAAACAGCCGGCCAAGGCTTTTATGGACCTGCCATACATATATCTTTCTCAAGTTTATTTGACCTAGAGGTACACTTTTTGATAGATGCTGTCTAGGCGACTGGAAGTGTTGCTTGACCTAGAGATATGCTTTTTTATAGATGCTGTCTAAGCGACTGGAAATGTTGCACGAAACAACTACTTCTTGACCTAATAGTAATTGTATTCGCTCAGAATAAAGTATAAAGTAGATAACTCTTTGAAGAATGTTAGATTTCGCTTAAATTTTTACTATAATTTTCAATATTAAAATAATAAAAAAATTCAAAACATTTTTACTATCCATTTTTATATGAAAATTCGAGGCAGGCGCGTACATCTTGAGATATCATGTCGACCACCTCAAAAAAAGCAGTTTCGAAGAAAACGCTTTTTAAGTATTACGACACTAAAACGGCATAACTTCGCAACTAAATTGAAGTTTGATAAATCCTTTAAGGCAGATATTTTTAAATATCGAAACTATCGAATTATAGAAAAAAAATCGATTTTCTCAAATTGCTGGACAATATTATCACATTATGTACTCGTATGCTTGTATAAGTATATATTTGTATATACTATATATATATGTATATATTGTATAAGTAATTATTTATAATGTCACATGTTTGCAAAGTCCGATTGTAGAATGTAAATATTTTGCCCGGCAATTCGAAGATTAGCAAATAAAGGATGATATTTTCGGTTAATGCTTGAAATCTCAAATCTAGTATCTCAAAAATATGTATTTCGTTAAAAATTCTCCAAGCGATGGGCATTCTTCTGGGCATTGTTCTCAAATTATAATTCGGTTGGAATTCGTAAAAAAATCATGTTACATGGGTTTACGGTTTTCAAAAAAATTATTTTTTTTTTATTGTCTTATTAAGTTCTAACACCTCTAGAATATTGTCCTAAATTTTCAAGTTGATCCGAGTAATAGTTTCGGAGATACAGCCTTGAGAACTTGTGCGCTCGAGGCTAACTAAGCTAAGTGCTCCGTCTTTAAACGGGATTTTCTCGAAACTGTGTTTTTAAAGTCGGTTGGCAAGATTTCTCGAGAACTACTCAAGCGATATTCATGAAATTTTACACAGGCCTTTGATACACTTCTTAAAGACTGGCACGAAGGGTTTTTTTCGATTACAAAAATCCAACTTTCAGTTTTTTTGCTTCGTCCGAGTTCTAAGTTAAGGTTTTAATTAAAACACGCATTTTTTCACTTTAGATGATCCTGTAAGGAGTTAACCTGCTATCGCGGGCGCATCTTTTCTTCAAGGGGTCACCGGAAATGACGTCGCAATGACCGAGTTTAAAATATTTTTTTTCAAAAAACTCAGAATTTTTTTGTTAGTAGTGTATATTTGTCATAACAAAAAATTCTAATAAAATATATCATTTTTTATAACAGAAAAAAATTGTTGAAAAAATTTATGTTTTTTACACAAAAACCCCACTTAAGTTTGCACGATGTTTCTAACACCCAGAAGAAAACCTCGGAGACCCTATAAAGTACTTATATACATATATATATATATAAGTAATTAGAGTGACGATCTAAGTCGATTTAGCCATGTTCGGTTGTCTGTCTGTCCGTCTGTACATATACGAACTGATTCCTCAGTTTTTGAGGTATCGATCGGTAGACTACAGACTACACGTCCTTTTCTCACCAGAAAGCTGCGTATTTGTCGGAACGGCCGATATCGGACCACGATAGCATATAGCTGTCATATAAACTGAACAATCAAAATAAAGCGCTTATATGGAAAACTTTTTCATTTGACCAGATAAAATTTGGCAAGGATTATTGCCTAAGCCAATGGTGCAATCTCCAAAGAAATTAAGCAGGTCGGATCTCTATAGCATATAGCTGCCACTGACCGATCGGAATCAAGTGCTGTATGTATATAGTATATGTTTGTTTCAGTACTTTTTTCCACAGCAGCAACTGAATGAGACACCCTATACTTAAAAGCACCTAATACACCCCTACATACATACACAAATACAAATAAATTAATAAATAAGTGTATTTACATGTGTAATCGCTGCTTACTCAAATAACTCAAACCGTAAAGAATTTCATATCAAAGCCAATTAACTCATATCAGCATAGATTCAAGAGTCTTATGCGCCTGGCTGCAGCGCCAACGACCTAGCGCACACATAAAGCCGCTGGCGAACTCACGCAGCCGTTCAGTTGCAACGCACGTAAGTAGCGAGGCGGAGCTTATCAAAGCCGCGTACGAATTTCGGTAAAAATACGCAGAGTTTTTGCAAAAAAAAATAAAAAATATTCATGAAAATATAGTAAAACAATACAAAGGGACGAAAGAAGAAGAGACGAACAATATTTATGATATTATAGCAAAAGAATACGGAGGGACGAAAGAAGCTCAATGGCCGCAAAAGTGAGTTGCTGTGTGGTTGGCGCCGGTGCTGCCGGACTCTGCGCGCTCAAGTACGCGCTCGAATATGGCATGGAGGCGGTGGCGTATGAGAAATATCACGAAATCGGCGGCACCTGGGTGTGCACGGAGCACGCGGCGGACGGCTGCGCCACGGCGGAAGATGTGCACAGCAGCATGTATGATGGTTTGCGGTAATTGTGTAGTTTTTGTAGATCATTTTAGTGCATGAATGTGTATTAATTTACGCTAATTTAATGTAGAACCAATTTGCCAAAGGAAGTAATGGACTTTCCGGACTTCAAATTCCCAACAAATATGCGTGAGTCTTACATATTGGCCAGTGACGTGCTGAAATACTTTCAATCGTACGCCGCACACTTCAAACTACTACCTCATATCAAGTTAAGACAGGAAGTGGTACGCGTGCGGCCATTGCATGGCAAGTGGGAGGTGAGCAAATCACAATAAACAATTTAATTTACGTTCCCAATAACGGTATGCAGCTTGTCGCGCAAAAAAACAAAGTCCATAAATAGTTGATTTATTTATGCGAATTAATGTATTTCACTGATCTTGCTAGGTGTTAACGCTGGATTTACAAAGCAACATCTACACGACGCAACAATTTGACTACATTTTCATATGCAACGGACGCTATGCGACGCCCTCTTATCCGAACACGCCGGGCATTGATCTTTTTAAAGGCCATAAAATTCACAGTCATGTCTTTCGCAGAGCAGAGACATTCAAAGGTGAGCCTTAATGCGGTTATTATTTATTTTTTTTTTACTCATATTAATACTATATCTGAACATAAGTGTATACATATACGTACAAGTACATAGTTAAGTTTATGCACATGTATTGTATATAATGTATAAACATATTTTATTTCGCACTGTACATTCGCATACTTGCTTTAATAGTGTCATTATTTTGTTTTTAATACAATTTGTGAGGACTTTAATGTTCATTAAACGGTTTGCGCTCAATTCACAGTATTTATGGCTTATCACGGCAGTGTTAATTAAATACAAATATGGGAAATGGGAACAAGCAGACGTCTTCATTTTGAAATATAAACATCTGTTGTAGACAAATCACAGCGGTGATAACCCGACTGGCAACATGCAAAAAACGAAAAAATAGAACAAAAACACAAAAAACAAAAAAAAAAAAAACATATACTCTTCAAAAATACAAAAGGTTCCATGCAAGCACTTGATTCGGTTCGTTCGTTCAGTTTGTATGGTAGCTATATATTTATATTCTTAAATGAAACACAATCTTCAGTGTCACAATAAGAACTGGTTTTCTTTATTTTCTTACATTATCACTAAGCATAAATAACATAGAGCTTATTCTAATTTCTCTTATTATTAAATATTATGCTACCACGATAAGTTCTCTTAATACTCTTATATTTAATGTTGTTGTAGCATCATACATACTATGTATGTATGTATGTATGTATGTATGTAAGTATGTATGTATGTATGTACGCATGTATGTATGTATACATTACTATATGCTATTATGATCCGATCTAATCTAAACAATTTCTTCAGAGATTCAATAGTTGTATTAGGTAATAACCCTTGCCAAATTTTGTGAAAATATCTCGTCAAATGAAAAAGTTTTCCATACAAGCACTTGATTCCGATGTTCATTTTGTGGGGGAACTATATGCTATAGTTGTCCGATATCGGTGATTAAGACAAGTGATCAGCTTCTTGGTGAGAAAAGGGTGTGTGCAAAATTTCAGATCGACATCTCAACTACTGCAAACCGATTATGCACGATTAGTCGAATACCAAGAGGTCTAGTCTCCGAAATTTTCTTTTGGATGTTAAAAACATCGTAGCAAGCTTAATATACCCTGTTCATTGTATAAAAAACAATTTGAGATTCCAGTCGATTTTGTTGCGGTAAAAAAGTATATTAATTTCCCTCTTTCGATCTATTTTAAAATAAAATATAGGTCGAAAAAGTCTTTTCGTATTTCTAATCAAACTTCAAGTTATTTTTTTTTATATGAACCAAATATTTCAACCATTTTGGTCGACCCACCTTTTGCCATTTTTCCGGCAGAGAAGTTATTCCACCAGTGTAAAACTTTTCTGATTTCTCGGCGAAAACTGCGACAAATAATTTTCACAGGCTTCTCTTGACCCCAACTTTACTCCATTAAGGGAGTTCTGCATTGACCGAAGCAAATGGTAGTCCGATGGTGCAAGGTCAGGGCTATATGGTGGATGCATCAAAACTTCCCAGCCAAGCTCTCCCAGTTTTTGCCGAGTCATTAAAGATGTGTGTGGTCTAGCGTTGTCCTGATGGAAGACGAAGCCCTTTCTGTTGATCAGTTCTGGCCGTTTTTTTCGATTGCTTGCTTCAATCTTCTTCAGTTGTTAACAGTAAAATGTAGAATCAATCGTTCGACCAGGCTAGAGCAGCTCATAGTGGATGACTCAGCATAAACTTTGGAGGCGTCAATCCTGGCTTTACGACCATTTTTTGAGCTTCACTACGCTTGGGCCATGATCGTTTTCGCACTTCGTTGTCGTATTTAGTCCACTTTTCATATCCTGTTCCCATTTGCTTCAGAATTGGTTCGATTTCATTTCGTTTCAGCAAAGAAAGGCAGATGTTAATTCGGTCCATTAAATTTTTCACAGACAATTCATGTAGGTTACCATCGACCAAATCGAACTTCTTTTAGTAGCCAGCCTTTTTTAAATGGTTTAAAACCATTTGATGATGAATGTTAAGTTCCTTAGCGATGTGACGCTTATCTGACGGTCCTGGTCAATCTTTTTCATAATTTCATTGAGTTTTTCAATGATAGGTCGACCAGAGCGAGATGCATCTTTTACATCGAAATTTCCATAACGGAAGCGAGCGAACCATTGTTGTGCTACACGAACTGATACAGCATCGTCTCCATAAACTTCACAAATTTCATTGGTGGCTTGCGAGGCATTCTTTCCTTTTTTATACAAAAATTTCAAAATATAGCGAATTTCTTCATTATTTTCACTAATTTTCGAACAGCTGTAACTTTTTTTCAACTTCCCCTTTCTTAGAAATTTGATTTAGAAGAACTCGCTCAAGTTCTCAAGGTCACATCACACATCAATATTTTTATTTGGTTTCTCAAAAGGCCGCCGACTGTTAAAACTGAAGCAACTCAAATGCCGTACACAAGCTTAACCGGCATTGAAGACGAAGAGTTTGAACAAATCATAGTCTAACTTACCGTTAGTAAGGTCGCTTTAGTAAGTGACATAAATCGAAAGAGTCATATTCTAGGAACTGTGACTGATTTCAATTAGCATCCTCAACAAATTTATGTATACTTATTTGCCTTTCAATATCAGAAAAAATATCGAGGCACATCGGAGCTTTATGCTCACATTTCTTTATGTTGAACTTATTTAGTATAATATAAACATATATAATATATATAGTTATACCGATATCTCAAATCATAACAACACTAATTATTTGTAAACACTCCACCTCACAGATGCCACCGTGCTTATGGTAGGCGCAGGCCGCAGCGGTATGGATATCACCCACCACATTTACCCCTACGCCGAACGCATTTACCTAAGTCATCATCTGCAACAAAAGCCGCCAATCACCGATTTTATGCCGAATGTTGTGCAGAAGCCGGTTGTCGAACGCTACACGGAGAACGGCGCCATCTTTAAGGACGGCACGCAAGCCAACTTTACGCACATCGTCTTCTGTACAGGCTATGACCTGACGATACCCTTCCTCAGCGCCGATTGCAACCTGCAAGTGCACGACAATTTGGTATACCCGCTCTACAAGCACTGCATCAATATCTACCATCCCACCATGTGTTTCATTGGTCTGCCGATTTATGCCTATCCGATACAATTGTTCGACTTGCAAATGCGTTTTGTAATGCAATACTATAGTGGAAAACTGCAACTGCCAAGTGCGGAGGATATGCTGGCCGATACGGAGCGTGATTTAGCTGAGCGCAGGGAACGTGGCCTGCCGCGCAGGAAGGCGCATTTAGTGGGCGAGCGACAGGTGAGTGGCAGTGGAAAGCAATAAAATATTTTATAAATATTTTTGATTTTAGTTCGATTATTATGATGAGCTGGTGGCATTGACGGGAATCGATAATATTAGACCAGTGGTCAAAAAGCTTTCGAAAATCTGTGGTGGCAAGTTTCTTTACGATTTACAAAACTACCGAAAAACGGCATTTAAGGTGATAGACAACGAGAATTTTGTACAATTTAAATTAGGCGAAGTGTAAAAGTAGTACTTTACTTTAAATAAAGAAGCAACAAAAATCACAAAACCATTTTTTGGAGAAAGTGCGATAGAAATATTGGATTTTACAACTTTTTCGAAGAAGGTGGAACAAAACATTCTATTTTCAGCTCTAAAAAGCTACTAAGAGTGTGGTTAAACCGGAATAGACTTTCCTTTTGTGAGAGAGGCTTGTCAAAGCATCTAACATCACCCAAAACAAAAAACTAAAATACGGAGGTTCTAACAATCTTTATTATTTCGCTTTCCCAAACCATTTGGAGGTATAAAATAGTTACATATTTTTCGAAGAAGGTAGACAAAACTTTCAATCTTCAGCTCTAAGAGGCTTCTTTCGAAGGGTGGTTAAATGTAAGATGAGGAAGCTCGGCATCATCCAAAAACAAAAAACGAAAACACATAGGTTCTAACAATCTTCAATATTTCGCTTTCCCAAACATTTTTCGAAGGAGATAGACCAAAACTTTCTATCTTCAGCTCTAAAAAGCCAGTAGGAGTGTGGCTAAACCGGGATGCACTTCCCTTTGTAGGGTAAAATAAAAGTCCATAGCAAAGTTAGACAGAGAAGCCTGCCATCATTCAAAAAACACGGATGTTCTAACAATCTTACATACATCGTTTTCCCAAACCATTTTGAGCGATACAATAGTTACACATTTTTCGAAGAAGATAGACTAAAACTTTCTATATTCAGCTTTAAGAGACTTCTTGTGGTGGTTAAACCTCGAAGCACTTGCCTTTTGCAGGATAAAATAAAAACCTATGACAGTGTTAGATGGAGAAGCTCGGAAAAGCAAAAAACGAAATCACGAAGGTTCCAAGAATCTTCAATATTTCGTTTTCCCAAACCATTTTGAGGTTCCACAACATACAAGTGCGATAAAATAGTAAGCAACGACTGAGTTTAAAGAAAAACGAAGCGACGGCCGAGCTTAAATTTTCAAAACGAATGTCATCTACTCATATAACCAGGATAAGCGGTTGTTCCATAATATTCTAACTTAGAAAATGTTTATTTGCTCTTACAGTCACTCTCTTAATAATTTTTTTTCGAAACTCTCTCTTTTTTAGTCCCGCAAAGCACAACTAATCTCAGTATTAGACGAATAAATAATTATATATATTTTTTTTAGTTTAGCTAGACAAATTTAATTTATTTTAACTGAGATTGTGATTCAAAGACAGCCATAAAAATTAGATAAATCTCAAGATAACATGCTAAAATCTTATCAATACTGTTATTTAAACAAGAGTAAAGAGAAAGCACACAAAATCAGCAAAACTAGAATTCTTGGTATATTCACATTGTATACCCCAATTTCGAAGTCATCTAGTGAGGTCAATAGTTAAGTGTAGAAATTATTGTCCTGAAGAAAACTTTTAATTATTTATTGGTGGTACTAGTTTTTGGAAGAGTCTAATTTTGGTTCCGGTTTTGCGGTTCAACAATTTTATATTGAATGGGCATATTTATGGTATACATATATCACATATATCAAAGAAATATTTTTAAGTCTTGGATATACATACATATATATCAAAATTAAACTTATTTTTTTATATTTATAATAATAAATAAATAAACAAATATGTAGCATTTTGGTAGCACTGGAGATATACGACTGCAACGGCACCTATTGACAAAATACGAAAAGACTTTTTCGACTACCCAATATATTATATAATATTCTGTCCGCCCACTTGACAAAGCCTCCAACTTCATATATCAATGTTTATACGCAAATACAATAAAGAGATAAGTGGAAAATATATTTAAGAGCGTAAAAATCAGTATCTCTCTTACGCCACTGGCACTTGAGTATCTACGATCTCATTTACTTGCACATATGTATGTATTGCCGATAAGCTGCTAACCCAGAGATTGTGAATTTTATAACAAAACTAGCTAAACAGTACCAACGAATGCGAAAGCAAGAGCGTGATCGACATTCAATTTCAGTCAAAGACAACTACATACGTATGCAGACAACAAAGGTTGGCGCTCAATCGCCAAGAAACCTAGTAGAGTACTACACGCTGGAAGATTCGCACGATAAATTCCAACAATTTATTTCGAAATACAAGAAAATGAGTTCCAAAAAGCGGGTTTGTGTAATAGGCGCCGGTATGGCAGGACTAACGGCACTAAAGAATACGCTGGAACACGATTTGGAGGCAGTGGCGTATGAACGGCACACAGCCGTTGGCGGTACATGGATTTATATGGAACGTAAGGCGGGTGAAAGTGAGGAAGACGTGCATAGCAGCATGTATCAGGGATTACAGTGAGCGAAAGCAATTATGAAAATATTTTTGGATAATTTTATAATATTTGTAACGTTTTCAGCACAAATCTGCCTAAGGAATTGATGGGCTTTCCAGACTATGATTTCGATACGAATATAGAAAAGTCTTTTATCAGCTCGGAACTCGTGTTGGAGTATTTACAGAATTATGCAGAGCACTTTAAGTTAACGCCTTATATAAAATTGGAACATGAGATAATAAGAGTGCGACCACGTAGCGAAGGTTGGGAGGTGAGCATGACCAATTACTTTTTATAGACAAAACTTCTGATAATATACAGTTGAAGTTCCCTAACACGAATCATCATAATCCACAAAAAAACTTCGAGTTAGAAAGACTTCGAGTTAACGAAGGAAAATTGCAGGAAATTTGACTTCTATTCGCTAATTCAAGAGTTCGAGTTATGGAAATTGGAGTTATGGAGAACTTCGAATTATAGAATTTCGCGTTATTGAAGTTCAACTGTATTTAAATTTATGCGGAATACTTCAAAAATCATTTATGCATAAGTTATGTAATCGAGTTTTTTCCGTATTTTTTGCGCCACTTTGGTGAATGCAGGTTATCGTTCACGATCTCAAAAGCGATAAGTATTTTGTGGAATTTTTCGATTTTGTTCTTGTTTGCAATGGACACTTCACGACACCCATGTATCCGGATACCGAGGGCCTCGATAGCTATCAAGGCCAACGCTTGCACAGTCATCTCTATCGGACGCCCGATATTTTCAAAGGTATGACAAAAGGATTTCGACGTTAAAACAAACTAATAGAATGGGAGACACCTCACTTGTCCATACTTGTCAACAGGTCACAACGTACTGGTTGTTGGCGGTGGTCCGAGTGGCATCGATATTGTACATCACATACACCAGCATGCTGAGCACGTTTACTTCAGTCACCATTTGGAGACTGAACCACGTACGGACTTCATGCCGAACGTCACGCAAAAGACCGACATTCAGCGTTTCACTGCAGATGGCGCCATTTTCAAAGATGAGAGCAACGCGTCCTTTTCATTCGTGATTTTCTGCACTGGCTATAAGTACACCTTCCCCTTTCTGAGCGTTGACTGCGGTCTAAATATAGATGTCAATTGGGTGCATCCACTCTACAAGCACTGTTTGAATATCAGTAAGCCTTCAATGGCCATCATTGGCTTGCCAAATCAAATATGTCCAGCTCAACTTTTTGACTTACAAGCACGCTTTGTGTTGTCGTACTTTTCGGGACACAAGGAGTTGCCTAGTCGTGCCGATATGCTAGCGGAAACAGAGGCGGATATGCAGGAGCGCTGGGCGAATGGTGTATCGAAACGTGTGGCGCACAAAATGGGCGTAAAACAGGCAAGTTAACATACCGAACCAATATAGCTTTTGCTACTTTTGATTAAACGCAAATCTCATTTTAGTTTGATTACTACGAAGACTTGGCAGTTACGGCGGGCATAACGAAACTCAAACCTGTGATTGGCAAAATGATGAAAGCATGTTCTAAAAAATATATTTTGGAATTGGATACATATCGCCAAACACGCTTTAAAGTTGTGGATGATGAGAACTTCGTGCAAATTGCCTAATAATGAAATGAAATGTATATAATTATAAAAATGTTTGTATGTTTTCCTTAACTAAGTCTTGGATAGTGTCATATTTAGTAAATTAAATAAAATATATACAAACTTAATAATGTTTTAAGGATTTCCGAAGGCAAAAGCAATCGTTATAATTCAATTGCAAATGTTTTGGTTTAGCAGGGCCGTTCATTTTTACTGGGATCAGTAGCAATATGCAAATATAAAAAAAGGATCTGGGTAGTAGATAGTAGTAGCCCACTATATACTAGTTTCCTTACATAATAGAAGTATTCATCAGCTTCAGAAATTCATTAGTCGGAATTTCGGACGAGTTTCGAAGAAAATTTTTGTTATCTAAAAAAGATATGGCATTCTTCGAATTTTCGAAATTAATCATAACTCAAAATTTTCGTCTGAGCTTCGAAGAAAACATCGTTTCCTAAGAGACAGGACATTCTTCGCATTTTCGAAATTAGTTTTTACTCACAACTTTGATCTATTGAGTTTCGAACAAATCTAACGCTTTCTAAAGGACACAAAACTTTCAAATTTTCGTAATATTATATACAAACATATGAACACAATTTTCATCTAAGACTAATTTCAGAAATGTAAAGCAATTAATAAAATGATAACAAAGGAAGATATCATGTTCTTCGAATTTGCGAAATTAGTTATTACTCACAATTCACGTCTGATAAGTTTCGAAGCAAACTTCCGCTTTCTAAAGGAGAGGAAGGTCATAACTCGAATTTCCGAAATTAGTTATTATTCACAATTTTCACATAAGACTAATTTTCAAGCAGTTGAAAAATGATGGAAGGAGTTATGCCGTTAGTTGAACTTTCACAAATAGTCATGGCGCAAAGTTTTCGTCAGAGTTTCCATTTATTAAAGGAGATATGACGTTCTTCGAATTTTCGAAATTGTTTAGCACTCGTAATTTCCATCGGATGAGTTTTGTAGGGCACTTTCTTTTTTCTGTTCTTCTAAAGGAAGATATCATGTTCTTCGAATTTTCGATATTAGTTACTATTAAAAATGTTTACTTAAGACTGATGTCAGAAATGTTAAGCAGCTAAAAAATAGTAGTAATGGAGATATGCTGTTTTTCAAACTTTCGAAAATAGTTATCGCTCAAAGTTTTCGTCGGAGTTGAGTCCATTTTCTAAAGAAGACATGTTCTTGAATTTTCGAAATTAAATATCACTCGCAATTTCAATTTGATGAGCTCCGTAGGGCACTTTCGTTTTCTAAAGGAGACTGTCACCCGAGTTCGGCATAAATTTTGTAGCTAAACCAATTAGGGCAGCTATTACAAAAACTCCCGCTTAATTAAAAATAATTGCAACACAAATAATTTTTTTTTGTTGGAAATTAGAAATTACACTTTATTCATTCTCTCAAGTAGTTGTTTGTTTGTTGGTTGAATTTTGATGGTAATTTGTTTGTTTATATCGTTCGTAATACAAGTACAATACAAAATGTTCATTGTTTGTTCTAAAATAATAAAAATATACTGCCGCTCTGCTGCTAACGCTAGCTACTGCATCCGCTTCTATTTTGCTTTTTTTACGCTGTTGCGACTGCCTTATCGATGCATTAATGTTCAATGTTCGAAATGATGCGCAGATCTCCAACAAAGCAACACAACAAACGAAAAATAAAAAACGCGCTAATATAAAACACTTAAACTAATTGACAACGAAAGGTAATTACAATAGTTCAATACGAGTAATGTATGTATGTATGTATGCATGTATATAATTTGTGCAACAGATGTTTTGTTGTTCAATGCAAATACAATTGTGTTATGGCTTAGGCAAATATTAGTACGCCAATTATTGTTGTTGTTGTTGTTTGAAGAAGTCCTACAGCGCAGTAGCCGCCTGCACACAGAAGCGAGCAACGACGCCAAAGGAAGCGCAGACGCACTTCAGCGGAGCAGCTTTATCATACGGCAGCGCCAAGTTGCAGGCTACATACGCCAACGCTTCACGTATACGCACCGCCGGGTAAACAAACAGTAGAGGACGCTCGCAGGTTGCACACCTCCGCGCTCTCAGCATCACAAACGCATCGGCTAGCAAGGGGAGCGGGTCACTGGCAGTATTGTGTTTGGCGCACGTGGACGTTGTGCGCGCAGGCGTATGCGCGACACTGGTGCGGCCGACGTATGCGCAAGCTGCAGCACTGCTGTTGTGCGCTGTGCACTTTGGTTTCGTTGCTCTCTCGCTTGTTTTGTTTTTATTAGTAACAAATCAAATTGTTTGGTACTGTGTAAACGAAATTTCTAATTTTTACGTTGGGGATTTTGCTCTTTTTTTGTTGATTTTTCACATTTTTGTTTTACATTTTTGTTACTTCCTCAATTCATTTCTTCTACTACAACATCTTCGAGTTTCAACGCTCTAGCGTCTACTTTTCGATTTCGACTACTGCTTATTTAACATTTTATCTTCTTCAGCGAAATTTTACTAAATACGCACATATTTGTATTTTTTTTATATGTTATAAGATTTTACATAATATTTGTTTACTTTTTATAATTTCGTATATATATATATATAATTATTTGCATTTCTATACATAACAGAGGAAATAATGTGGATGTTTAGTGTGGTTGCAGAAGCACACAGCGAATATTTTTTCACTTTTGGCAAAGTAGCGAAATATCCGGCATGTGAGTGCCTTGCGGGAAGTGATTTGCAGAAGTGTGTGTGTATGTGTGTGCCACTAAGTCATATTTTACTTGTCTATGGCGTTCTACTTTCAACTGCACACATACTTCAACTCTGACTTTGTTTCGCATTGCATCAACTTCTAACGGTTTTTTTGTTTTGTTTTTTCTTTTCCTTAAATGCTACGCCACGTACACCTTTATCATATTGTTTTTCGCTTTTTGTTTTCTAATTTGTTTAGCTTTTGTAACGATTTCGGCGCTTTCGCGCTTCCATTTGGTTTAAATATGTATAGTATGTAAATTATTTTTAATAATTATATATATATATCTATATTATGTGTTTATGTATGTATGTATATTAAGTATTTATAGATATAGTTATACATATATAAATACCATTTAGTAGTTTTTATGTTTTCGCTTCGAAATTTCAAATGTTTCATAAACAACTTCCTTTTAAGCTTATCACAAAAAAAAAGAAATATATTATAATTATTATTAATAATAGTTCTTACAAATTGAACAATAATTAAAAATAAACACATATATATATATAGGGACTTAGTTACAGTGTGTGTTGTGTGTGTGTGTTGGTATGTGATCTGATGTTCTGATTTAATCGATGTTGTTTCAACCATTCCTTCATTTTGCGTGGATGTGTGTGTGTTTCCCTTTCAAAAGACTATTTGTTGTTTTAATGTGCCCATTTAGCATTATGATTGTGTTAATTGTAACGCGCTGTCATTTTGGTGCACAACAATTGGGTCTTTTGCTTCAATCAATGCAACAAAAACTATGCGAACCGTGTGTGTAGACGTGCGACGTAGAAAACGATAACGCCTAAAAGTAGGCTTGAAGCGGTGGTGGTGAATGTTATTGGGCGCATATGATTGCCGTTAAGCAATCAGTTCCTCGATGTGTGTGTGTGTGTGTATGTGTTGTTCATATGCGTTGCACGCAAGCGCCCAGTGGGGATTGGTGAAGAAGTATATCTTCAAAATTTGTACTAAACATCGCCGTTTAGCAGAAGTTCAATGAAAAATTGCGGTTCAACCCACATTAGCCGCGACGTCTCACCTTTACTGAAGGTGGATTCCCCGAAAGTGGTGTGGTTCGCATTCAGTTCTTTACGTGCTGTTCTCGTTTTGTTGTTTTTGGTGGTGGTGGTTTTTGTTCATTTGATGGTTGTCTTTGTTGTTGCTTTGTTGGTGGTTTCTCACTAATTATTTAATATTTTTTAACTATATACTGTTTCTTTGTTTTCTTTATTTAAATTTAATTAAATTTAATATTAATTTTAAATTTAAATTTACATGTACATTTTATTTAATAAGTTTGTTGGTTGGTTGGTTGATTCCATTCCCGTTTGCTTTTTAACTTTTACTGCTTTTGCTTTTGGTTTGTAGTATTTATGTTTTCATTTTCTACTTTGAATACGCAAGTTTTTCTTTAAACAACAACAATAAACGTTGTTGAAAAATATTTATAATTATAATTACACAGAAACAAAAAGGAAATATCAGAAAAAACATTAACGAATTAGAAAATCGCTAGTAATATAAACGCATAAACACGTGACAACAAGAGGAAGCAATTTTTAAACTCACAGCAAAAATATTTTTTTTTACGAAATACGGTAACTAAAAACAAAACAAAAAAAACATTGGCAGCGACGTTTGTTGCGATCGTTAGCTCTCCGGTGCAACCGCAGTTGTGTAAGTGTTGAAATATAAATAACATTTCCGTAGTTACTTTATTCCCATTGCAATCACGGCGAAAAAAGAAACCCAGACTTCTTTTTAGTTTAACACTTGGTTACTTTATGTATATACAAATATAAATTGTTGTAATTTTTTGTTTTGATTGTTGATAATGGTCTTAGTTCCCCAAAAAATAAATTAAAATCATAAAGTAACGTAACATAAATAGAATAAAGCTGGGTTATATATATATATAGACATACATATAGACGAAATTGTGTGCGGCTCGAGGCAAATACAGAATGTTGTGACATTTTGTAAAGCAATACTGTCTCGCAACAACTCGTTTGTCTCTTCCTTTCATCGACGTTATGAATATTTCAATACTAAAAATCAGCCATTCGTAGAACTTTATTTTCATTTTGGCTTTTTTACAAGCAATTCTTGTGGCTCTGCTTGAGATCTGCTGCTGCTGCTGCTGTTGCTGCTGCTTTTACCATTGTTTGCCAGCTACTTTTACTCTAATACTTGTCGCTGATCCTGCTCGCCTTGGCTTTGTTTGGTTGTTGCTGCGTTTATATTATTACAAATTTCTTTGATGGATGTTGCTTGTTGCATTTTTAATGATTGTTTGGTTGGTTGATTTTTTTTGCATATTTTTGTTTTTAGTTGATGTGGATGTTGGATTTGTGGTTTTAATTGTTGAATTAATTTATTTTGTGTACAAGTAAATGGCAACAATAAGACCGTACAGACCCAATACTTCAGCGAAAATGAGAATCAAAATCATACCGACGAAGAGACGCGGCTGCTGTGCTGTACCTCTTACACCAGCATCACCAACAATACCGATCGCAAAACCTGCCGCTAAACCAGAGAAACCTACCGACAAACCGGCACCCAAATGAATGAAACCCCTGCAAATTTTAAAGTGATAGGAAACAAGTAAAACAAATTAGCAATATAAAAAATTTAAACTTCGCTATATTCTCTAGTGGCACACACTTACTTGTACAGTGTGTAAGTTGAGGGCTCTTCCAAAGCACCAGCAATAAGGACAGCTACGACCAAACCGTAAATGGCAATAATACCAGCCATGACAACGGGAATGATAGATTTCATGATCAATTCTGGTCGCATCACTGACATGGCAGCGATACCAGTTCCTGATTTAGCGGTACCATAGGCGGCTCCCAGAGCTGGAAAATAAAAAAGCAAAATAGTGGTGATAAAATATATTACAAGTATTTTCTGATCTAGACATGAAAATATAACGGGAAGTTATATAAAAATAATTAATACGTTTTATATGATTGGGACCGCTTGGGAAAATACAATAAAATGTTTGACATTTTTAATAATTCAAGCCGTTGACCAAGCTAGAACAAAACTTTTCATTCATTTTAGAGATACATATCTATATAGAGGAATTTCGTCAGCATTTTTCCAATTTCCTCACACTAACGTTGGAAACCAGAACAGTACAACTTCCATTTTTATAACAATACAAAAATAAGAAAATAAAAAATTCATAACAAATTGCTCAAAAACCTACCTTTATTTTCATGTTTTCATTTTTAAGTAAAGATTATCTGCTTTACAAGCGAATAACCGAACGTTCCAGGTTTTATACATGTACATATGTATGTTTTTGTATTATTTCACACAATCGTTAAGTTCGTAATTATTTTATATAATATTCACCTGTAATATTGGTCACATGACAGTAATGCAATTATCACAAAAAATTGAGCAGTCATTAAAAGAGACGGCAAGCAATGTGATAAAAGGCAGAGTAAATAAAAACCTTCGTTGAATGAGAAATCCATGCATATTTCACACAAAAGTGAATAGACTTGTGCTAACCAAAGATAATACCGAGACAAGTTGATCAAATAAGAGAGTAGCTATCGTGAGTAAAGAACAGTAAAGCAGGTGAAGTATGAGGGAAAATATCGTATTTTTCACATTCTCCAACGCTACTTTTGAGAAACAAGAATACTTGAGTTTATAATAAATGAGAATACTCAAATAAAAAGCAGTTGTAAAGATATGCCCTGCAAGCGATAAGAAGTACCAGTTTTAGATAAGAATGAATTTCTAGAATATCGTAAAAGCAAGCTAACAGCGAAATAAGGTATTCGTGTTAGGCAAATAAAAGTACATAAATATACTTACACATTACTTTTTTGTAAAAATTTTATATAAATTTAACACCGAATATAAAATCATTTATCGGTGATTTTTCTCATATTGCAATGGGTGAGTCATCGAATTTTCCCCATCCCCAACATTATTGCTACGTAAACATGTCAATGAATATGGCAATTGTAATTAAAAATACACGATCGCATATATCGAACTTCGCTATATAAAATGAGAAATAACCGGTTATAGCCGATAGCGAGCAAAATAAAAATAATAATCAATTAAGTTTGCAAACCAGACGTAGAGCGAACGTCAGAGAAAACGCTCAACGTTTGAAACATAAAGTTGAAATTCAAACCGAAAAAGCGTGGAATACATATGTACATACACATGTATATATGTATATAATATACGTATACGTATACGTATGAATATGTATACATTTTATATACAATTTTTTGCAATAACATGGACATATGATGTGTTGCATAGCAAATTATATTCAAAACCATGTAATTTTGTTCAAATTTCGCCTATGGCATTTAATAATGGAGAATTCATTCGACAATTGTCAAAAATATTGTTTAATTTTTCGCTTGATGGTTATTGGCTGAGCGATCATCAGTAAGTGTACTTTGTATATGTATAGCGTGTCAATATTCGCCTGCAGTACAAGGTGGAGTTGGGAATGAAATAATATTATATTAACCACTCTGATATCAGGTATGACAGTCATGTGATTTCACGCTAATTAACAGCACAAGGCATATTTATAAATGGGTTCGTGCGTACCTTTTGCTTGCCATCAAACTTTTCGCATAACAATCGATAGCGATTAAGTGAGTATAAATAAGAGTACCAGAAAGAGAGCGAATCGCCCTGATCAGCTGTAATATGAACGTTGAAAAATATTGTTAATTTTTAAACTTCATTCAAGTGCAGAATTTTTTTATGAGTTCTATACTTGAATTGACAATGCCTTGTTGCTGATAAAAACTTATTATGAGAAAAGGAAATTATGAAATATTTTATTGTGAAATTTGAAAAGCAAAGTAAAAATGGCGCTGTTAACTACTAATAATAAAAAAATAAAATGTCATAATTGTTTTAAAATGTTTATTATAACGACAATTAAGTAATTAGGTAATCCACTTAAGAAGCAATAAGTACAACAGCAATATAAAAAATATGCATAGGAATGTATAAGCAACGATTCGCCATAAGTCAATAAAAAGCTAAACTGAAATTAAATAATTTATTCCTTGAGATCTCCCTACATACATCTTTCTACATTTATGTACCGGCAGCAGTAGCCGATTTATGTACACTTCCATTGGCGATGCTAAGTTAAGCTTAGCTATTATAACCGCTGTACGTGTATTCACTTTTCTAGCAACCAAGTTATAGTAGATATACTCGCATCTACAAACATTCATTTTTGTTGTGTATTAACAAATTTGAAAGTAAAATTGGATTTACATTGGGACTTGGCATTGAACGTCTTTTGAAGCCGCTTTTTTGCATAACGAAACGACTTAACTAATTGCTGTTTGAGCACTTTTTTGCATTAGAATTCTAATTTGTGCATGCATAGAGCACACAGTAAGCCGCATATTTTAAGTATTTAATATTTTTGGGAAGCTCTTTTGGGCCCCGAAAGACATTTCATGCAATTTTACACATTTACGGGTGAGCTGCAGATGCTTTGTAATAAATAGCAAGTAGTAAACATTTTGCACGAAATCAAAACAAAATTTTAATATATTGTTAATCAAACTATCACAATAAAACCATTCAGTAATGCGGCGATATGCGGGATCGAAAGAAAACGGGTTGGATGGCATACACCGCGCAGACAGAAAATTCATGCCAATAAAACAACAATGAAGCACATTTTTCTTATTGCTTGCTATCTAAATATGTACATACATATGTATTCTCTTTTATAGAATTCATATTTAAAAACATTTTACGTCACAGTTGAGTACAAAAACGTACGGATGTGCTAGTGAATGTATAGTTAAATCCAATGTGAGCCAATGTGGCAGGCAGACACAATAAAACAAACAAAACAATGAGAATTCAAGTAGCAACGTACAAAACAAATCATGTAAGAGAACAAAAGCTAAGAAGGAATGTGAAGAATTTCTAACAAGCGAGAGCTTAGTTCCCATAGGAATAACTTCAATAATAATTGCATAAATTGATTTGGAGCAAGATGCTCGAAGTAAATTCCGAAGTAAACTGCGAAAGTAATGGTGCTTTGATATGATTATTAAAATGTTATGACACTTTTTGAATAAATGACTATAAGCCATTATATTATATAAATTAAATCAAAATAAAAAATGCATTTTTCCATTCGATTTGCTTAGAGATTTAAAACGTGTAACATCTCGCTAACATTGAAAGCGAAATAATAAATAGAAAGTACATTAAAACTTATACATACATACATATATGTAGATAAATTTAAAAAGTATCAATTATACAATATACATATCGCTCATTTGCTGCAAGACCGGCATAATTCAAAAAACGTGATTTTTGAGTTAATGATGCAGAATTGTTCGTTATATCATACTTCATGTTGGGTGAAAAATTCATATGAATACCTCTTATATGCTCCGCTTGAGAAGAGATGAACGATTTTTTTGTATGTCTTGCAGCAATAAATGTAATATACACAAATAGTACAAATGCGTGAAAGCATGAGAACATGTATGCTCAGCAATAAATTAATATAAGTGCCAATGAAATGTGCGTAAGCACAAATGCTTCTTTTAAATAGAAATATGGACGCTCTTTTCCATTGACTAAATGGATGTCAATTGATGACGTTTTCTGTAGCTGAATACGGATGCAAGTACGGATTTATTGCAAAATAAAATATTTTCGATCTGAGAAAGAGAGAACGTAGCAGAAAACACAGAGCAATGGAGGTCATTATTATGCTCATTTGTAAAGCGATAATAGCAAGAAAGTGTAATTTTTCTCTCCCTTGTATGAAAATCCGGGGGAAAAGATATTTTTTGCTTCATACATACATATGTATGTACATATATAAATTTGCACAAAGAAGATGCTGCAAAAATACGAAGATTATCATACAAATAGCTTGCAAATTAGTTAAAAATATAAAAAAAAAATTAAATGAACAAAGCATAAGCGTCTAGACAAGTTCGTGTAGTAATATATAGCAAACACCCACGAATAGCGTTGCGCTTGAAAAGTCAAAATAAAAGTTGTTATTAATAACTGCTCAAGTCTCACGTGACTACCACGAAAAGTGGAATTTGGTTAGAAAAACTACAAATGAACTTCAATTTTCATCTTTATTTAATGGCTGAAAAAGGGCGTTTACGCATCCGGAGATAAGAAGCTCTATATAAATCAAAGCCGCACATACATACATACATACTACATGCATAATTGGCGGCAAAGTATATGAAGAGAAATGTAGAGCATATACAATTATGCACATAAGCGTAAAGTTCAATGAAATGAAACCTTTCAAAGTTATGACCAGCAAAATTAATACTCAATAATATCTTGAAGCGTATCGAATATATGTTTGTAAACCGGATTAACACGAATTCATAAGGAGGCAGTAAATGGCAAAAATTGTAATAATTAAACTGAAACTGTTAAATTGCTTAAAGCTATTAGATTATATGTTAAGTTAAAGTTCTGAAACTATTTTAAGGATAAGCTTTCTTACTAATAAAAAAATCATGTATTCCATTCTATTAAGTGTCACTGTGCATTGATGTTAGATACACATTTCACTTTCGTTTTGATTTTTATATAACTGATATATCTTCAGAAGTTTAAAAAATTAAATTAATTTCAAATAAAATAAATACACTACTTCGTAATAATGAGCAAATCATGACTCGAAGTATGTTTACATATAAATATAATTCTTTTTGTTCAGAGAATGTGAATGACTCAATGTGATTAGTGTGTCATATGAACTGATCATAAAGAACGGAATATCAACGACGAAGCACAATGAAATAAGAGTAAGCGAACAGAGAGAAATGGAAGAATCGAAAAATCAAATTAACGAGCATATGCACAATTAGAAAAATACAGTAACAGTTAATCATGTGACTATATAACCTACTCGACAATATGTCGTTATACATAGACCTGGAAGACGTGCCTGAGATATCGTAAAGACGTTAAATGAATATATTCAACAATTACTTAAAAGTAAACTAACTCCTTTTTTAGTATAAGAAAATGGAGAAATATGCGAAAACAAGTACGTATACGTAACCAATATGGTAATGTAATTCTTTAAGAATATTTAAAAGATTTTATTAAGTTGAAAATTAACTGACGTATGTATATTACAATAATGATTATAAGTTGTTACTGTTACGTAATGACGACACGAACCATATCTTCTTAAGTCAATTAGTTGACAAATCATGTGACATCAAAGAAAACATACTAATTTTAAGAACTTTATAAACTGAACCTTTGGATGCTTTAAAAAGTTATGGAAGCATATACATATGTACATACATTAAGATATTTTTTTTCGTTCTGTAACTTGTGTTTATTTTCTTATCAAAAGCATTATCAGTGAACCATGTGATATCAAGCGAAAGCATGTGATTATTGCAATTGTCAGTTATTTATGCAATACAATATTAAAACCAGATATATGAATTTGAAAATATCGCATATGTGTGTAAATTGCACAACCAAAACCTTAAATTCAAGGAATTTTGAGCAATGGCAATACTGCGCAAGGTAAAAAAACATGAGCAAGTCTCATGACTTGTCAGAATTGAACAATGTTCACATTTGTTTTTGGAAGCACTGCTGCCATACGCAACTCAAGCTTAACCTTAAAATTTGCACCACCCACCCCATCGCTGAAATACCCCACAAGCCACATTCAAACTGGTTCTCTGTCATATGCTACAATTATTGGTTGCTGAGCTCCACTTGGCGCTTGTGGTAGTTGACTCATTTGCTTCCAAATTTAAGTGCTCTTTTCTCCTCCTTATGCTCTTTGCATTATTTTTATTCAAATAGCTGACCAACATTGCTGCTCTTTTCAACTAACAAGAGAGCGCGTGATGATAAAAAGTATTATAGGTTACTATTGTACATTTAATTCACGCATTAATAGAGGGTGTTAAGTGTTTTTTGGTTAAGTTGAATATCATCACAATGCAACGCACAGCAAATAATTTGTAATCATATATTGGATAAAAATAATAATATATATTAATAATATATATTAATATAATTATAGTACTAATATATTCCGTATGTCACCCGCATTAGACTAGCTTCAATGTTGCAGTTATTTTCGCAGTACCAAATTAGAATATGATGAAGCTGTTACATTACAAATTTCCTACAAACTATGCAAGAGAATAATTTTTTCCGATATAGTATGAAAGTTCATTTTCATTTTCATATACATACATATATGCGATATGTATATAAAACAACGACCTTCCACCTGCCTCCTCCCGAAAAAGTACTGAATATACGTACACATGTGCCAAGAAAATTCCCAACAATTCCTTTTCATCCCTTTTTCGCAATCCGTCTGCCAAAATGTTCGATTTTTTACACATGTTCATACAAAATAAAAAAATATACATATATATTTAGTTGTACATTTTGTGTAATACTGGTCTCAGGATAACCTCTATTTAATACAAATACGAATAAACCCCCGTAATAAACGCCTGACCGCAAGTAGCTAACCATTCAGATACCAAATCATATTCATCTACCTTTGTAATTTACATATCTTTCCAAGCCAGTCCCACTTTGTCATCGTATTTTTTATGCAAGAATTTTTGTTTCCGATAGTTTACTTACCACTGAAAATGATGGCTGAGGCTGCTCCCATGACTCCGAAGAAGGGTCCGTAGATTGGGTTATCGCTCTGTGCATCAGACATGATTCTGTTTTATTGTGTATGTGCGGGGTGTTTTGTAAGTTTTTCTACGAAAAAGAAAATTTATTTGATTTTTACGTTAGGGCTTGCTGTTCAAGATGTGCACTCGTTTATTATATTCCTTATATTATTAAATTCGGTTCTGTTGTAGGTGTGTTGAAGGGAGTTTCTGAAGTACTATTCTTGTGAATTTGTACGTTTCTGTTTATTTTTTTATATTGTTTTATAACGTATTTTTGCTTTTATAATTAAAATATAGAAGATGTAAAATTTAATTTGCGTTTTTACTTGATAGCACTTTCAAATTTCTGAGTTCTTCACTTTGACTGCTGCTTGACTGCTTGTCGACTCAACTACTGTTTTTGCTGTTCTCTCTTCAATTGTTTCGCTTCGTTACGTCTCGTTTTTGATTTTGTCTCGTCGCTAACGTCGGCACCGTTGTCGTCACCTTCTATCGTTGCTACGTTCGTGTACAATGTTGTATTTTTCGTACCTTCTCGTGTTTGTTGTTTTTTTGTCTTGTATGACGATATATTGCACTTTATCGAATTTTTACTCGTTTCTACACTTCGATTTAATTATTGCTACTGACCGCCTAACCCTCGATTTCAATTTTCAACTAGAAAGAATATTGGAAATATATCCCCCACAATGTTATATTGCTATGTTTTAACGGATATCGTTATTTTTCTAAAGCAATAAAGTTTGCAATTCTCGATTTGTTAACTAAAAATCGAAGATTTCCGTACCTATTTATTTATATCACATTCGCAAAGTCACTACTCTTTGTGCTCACTTGTCAAATCAGAGAAGCTCCTTTGCCCACTTTCTTTTGCCTTGTGTTTCAGCAAATGTCGTGGCAATTTTCTGCCTCTGCCTGTGTTCTGTTATTGCGTATTCTTTCCAATTTCCCCTGGGGATGTTTAAAGTGAATCGACTATTGTCTGCCTGATGTTTCTCAAAATCGTTTCAGCAAACAGTACAAATTCAATTCAGCTATAATTTCCCTCCCTTCACTTTTTTTCTACAACTTCAACACACTAAGCAGACCGTATGTCATATGTATTTTGAAAACTTTTATCACAGATTGCACAGTTCCAACACTCACTTGACTAACTTGTGGTTAGCTTTAGGCCTTTCTTGGGTCTTGACTGGTAACTGGTAACTTGCTGCTAGAGCGTAGGAGTTCGAACAAGAACTGGTCGGTTCGGTCGCTGACAACACTGTGAGTGATTTCAATTTCTTCACTGAACGCCAAACTCCGCTGTTGTTCAGCTCGTAGTGTTTGCTGGTTTCCAATTATATACCAGTTGTCACTTTCGATTGAAATAGTTATTATATAGCCAAGCCGCTCATACAAATGTTATCGCGCGGCTATACGAGTATAGTTGTTGCATACGCATGATTAAACTAGTGGTCATATGACCAAGTTATTTAGAAGCAGCATTGGGTTGGGGAAAGGGTGCGCTGAAAAGGAGAAAACGTCACACGCGCATTTAACGAGATGCAATAGTGTGTGTGTACGACTAAAAATTTTCCCTTCGAACTGCGCGTGACCATTGACTATACAGCTTTTCAATAAAATATCTATAAAACCTAAGCACCGTAAGCCAAATTAACAAAGAGAGGCTATAAAAAAGTAATAATTCGAATACTGGAAAGATTGCTTGAATTTGGGCTAATTACAAGGAACGTAGATCATATTCTTGATAGAAATAGTGAGGATAAGAGGGGTATTGAGTACACATTCACATGCTAAGTATAATAAAGAGCGTACAAGTGGAGAAGCACGTGAGAGGTATTTCGGTCATTTTTCGTCTCTCGCCAGCAGAGCGAGTACGCGCTATGCTACACTTTGCTTTTTAATCCATAATGACTACTCACGTGAAACAGGGTCGCATTTTCTGATGTTAGGTGGTATATGACGGCGCCAACGCCAATACGAATTTTTTTAATAACTAAGGTATCACATAATTTCTCATTTAAATAAATCTAACATATATGAAATAAACCCACATACTTTATTTTTGAAGAGTTTGTCTTGCAATGGACAAATAATATATACATTTATATATAAGTGTGGAGAAAGCCTATATGTCCGGAAATCCTAAAGTTTGTAACTGTTAATTTTTAATTTCCGTAAAAAGTTTATTCATAATATAAATTTCAGTTTATTTCATATTAGACTAAGTAAGGAGTTATGAATGAAAACAAAATTCCACAAAAAATCCCACTTATGAGCATCGCACCGGCGAACATTCCCGCTTTGACTTGGTGGTTTTGTTCAACTGTCTGTGGTGCATACATCATTGCCAGAGCACTGTAGTATCCGGAAGTGTATGCCATTAAAACACCAATAATCCAGTATATCCAATCATTGTTTATTAAAACTGGCAGACTTCTATCGATGTTTAGAGGCAAATAATTGCAAAACAGGAATAACGGTATAAAAACCAATCGCAAGGCAACTGGTACGACCAAATATTTCGGACCAGGCCATTGAATCCAATATGAAGTCAAACTTCCAAGCATCGCAAATAAGTTGAATGTTAAAAAGCAGGTAATTTGTATGTACATTATAGGGTCCTTTATGAAGAAATCTGATGACGATGCCTTAATATCTGAGTTTACGGCAGGAAAAACCGCCAATGTTACAAAGAATATTAAAAATACATTAAACAGCTGCATAGATGCTGTTTTAAAGATAGTCCAATAAGGTATATCCGAAGTTTTCACATTTTCACTGCCTTCCGTTTTTCGTGAAAGTTGATTATAGATGAAAAATTTGTTCAAAGGTATTGCGAAGAATGTATCATAACAAAATAACAAAAGCACCATCGCTGTTATGAAGTAATAAATGGCAGCAGTTCTAATTGTAGGAAATATATAATTGCTCCCAATACTTATTAAAGATACAAAGAGGCCGCAAATATTGCATCCCAATATTACCGCGCCGGTATATCTAAATGGAAATGTTGCGACCATTCCGAATATAGTATTTTGGTAAACAGCGCTAGCCATATTTAAGACGACTACTGTGATCATTGTAATCCAAAAAAAGGCGCCGGGCCAATTTGTAGAGTCAACCATGGCCATAAGAACTGTAACCACAAATATAAACAGCTCCACTAATATACTAATCGCCATTCGTGTCGTCAAATCTCCACCCAAATTTAAAAACACATTGAGCCAATTAAATACCACATTGGGAATTTGAGCCGCAAATCCATGATATTGCAAGAAATTCGCTGCATAATTTGAAGCACCTGTTGAATTTGAATCTCCGCCTAATTTGAATTCAACGAAATAACTCTTTGCCGTTATAAACATATTCCATGGCATCAATGTCCCAATGCCATGTAGAATAAATACAAGTAGCACGATATTCCATTTGTCTTTAGGTGGTTCCATTATTATGAAATAATTCGATATTTTAATTTATAGTATAGCACAAGCTTATCATCAAATTCTCGAAACGATTTTGGTAAATTGTTCGAAAAAAATCAAAACAAAACAAAAAATCAAAACCTACTGAACCTTTTTTCATATTTGCTTACAAGGTGTTATTTTAAGTAAATGTTATCAAAAACAAAAAAAAACTGACCATTTTAAAAATTGAGTGTCTGTGTAAAAAAAAAAACAGCTAAATCTTCTTGTAACATTTCTTTTTTATTCATTTTCACAATTAAAATAATTTGTGTAGTATTAAGTTGTATTTCTTGTCTTTGTACATTCACACACCAAACGGAAAACGATAGTAATTTTGTTCAATTTAAAAATATACATAAAACTAATTTAATTTTTTTAACAATTTTCTAATGTTTCTCCAAAGCTTTTGTCAACAATTCATTCATTGTTAGCAAAAGCGTACGCGGATCCTCGGCGAGCCCAGCGCCGACCATAGCGTTCGCAAACAGCTGTTGTGTAACCAACTCCGCAAGCTCAGGATCACTTGTGCGCAGTTTATTCAATTTCTTAATAATTTCGTGCCTATAAAAAAACAGAATGAGAGAGAGAAAGCAATTAAAATTTGCGCTGTTAAAATATTTGCTTTATCAAATTACTTAGGATTTATCTCTAATTGCGGCTGCAGTAAAGCGAAACGATTTTCTTCGGGCAATTGATGACTCTGTGTGCGAATGAAATGTCGCGCAGCCGCCATTTCTTCTACTGTAATCACACAAGGATGCGTGTCAAGGCGAGTTGTGACCTTAACATTCACCACTTTGCCGCTAAGTTTCTCTCGTATCCAGGGCAAGAGTTCGTCGATCTGCGAGCGTAACAAACTGCCTTCGCCGTAGTCTGTTACCTTTTCACCTGCATCATCCTCACGCATTTCCTTTTCAACAGAAACTAGTTTTTTACCTTGGAATGTACCCAATTGCATGAGGACAAGCTCATCATAGGGTTCGTAACAGAATAACACTTCAACGCCTCGTTTCTTTAAGCTTTCATAATAGGGAGACGATTCAGCGAGTACGCGATTTGGCGCTGCTAAATAGTAGATATCCTTTTGTTCACCAACATTTGTGCAATAATCTATTAGGGATATACGATTGCCGTCCGCATTCTTTGACGAATCGAAACGCAAAAGCTTGGCAATGCCTTCCTTTTCATTGTGATCGTTTGACGTAACAATGCCTTCCTTGAGGAATAGGCCGTAATCCTTATAAAACGCAGCATACTCTTCAGGTTGCTTTTTCGCACGTTCCTGCAGGAAACGCAGTACACGAGTTGCTAGCACATTAGACAGTTTTCTGGAAAAGTAATGAAAATTTATGTCACTAAATTACATAAAAACGTTATAAGTAATACTAACTTGATTAAAGCGCTATTCTGAAGAAGTTCACGGCTTAAATTTAAGGGTATATCTTCGGAGTCCACAACGCCTTTAATTAAAGAAAAATATTCGAAAATTGTAATTAATCCTTTAAATGAAAAATCAAACCTTTAATAAACCGTAGCCATTTGGGCACCAGGTTTTCTGTTTTAGATTGTATTAAAACCTTTCGCGTATATAGGGCCACACCCACATTAGCGTCACGTGTCATATCGAATAAACCCGGTTTACCTTCGGGGAAGTAGAGCAAAGCACGAATGCTGAGTGGCACATCAGTCTGCGAATAATTCATTATTTTAAAAAATGTATAAAAAACTTTATTTTTGTATGAATCGAATTACCTTGTAATGCAATACGAAACGTGGTGTATCAAAAGTGTTGCCAATGAATCTATAGAACTCATTATGCTGATCTTGTGACACATCTTTCGGTTCCATTAACCATAAGGGCTGGATGTCATTAGCGCGTTGACCATTCAAAAATATTGGTGAACCAACGAAGTTACTATATTTCTTGATCACCGCTATTGAAACATATTAATTATATAACTTATTTTCAATCTTTTTTTTCAATTCCTACCTCTAATGCGATCCTCATCTGCATATTCTCTACATTCTGTTTTTAAATGTATAACAATTTTAGTGCCATGAGCTACACCGTCAGCTTCCTGAATTTCATATGACCCCGATCCATCAGACGACCAACGTAATCCTTGTGAATCCACTTTCGAGGACTTTGTAAACACTTCCACTTTATCAGCTACCATAAAGGCGGAATAAAAGCCAACACCGAATTGTCCAATAATATTCGACGAGTTTTCGACACCACCACCTGCTTCCTTTATCTGTTCCAAGAATTGTTTTGAGCCGCTGCGTGCAATCATACCGAGATTATTGACAAGCTCTTCGCGAGTCATGCCAATACCTGTGTCCTAAAAGTTCAGTTAGAATATGATTTACAAAAACATATACAGAATATTAGATATGTTTAAAAACTTGTTTTGTTTTTATTAGTTTTCACCTGTATTGTTAATTGCATTGATTGTTTATCAGTAGCAATGTGTATTTCTAATGGCCGATCTGCGCCTTCAAAGTTCTTTTCATTTTCACCAGCGGTATGGACAGTGTAACGGAATTTCTCCAAGGCATCACTAGCGTTCGAAATTAATTCCCGCACAAATACTTCATTTTCGGAATATAATGAACGCGCGACAATGTCCAGCAACATGCGTGTCTCAGCTTGAAATTCATGCTTATCTGCCTCGCCGACCGGCTTTTCAGTTTGCCTGATTATAGTGTGGAAACGTCCCTTGTCTTCAACATTCGCTGAAGCTGTCGACTCTGTACTCATGCAACGAGCAAATTGAGGGACTGCCAAATAAGCATTGGCTTAATTAAATATTTATGTTATGTAAATATGTGAATAATTGGCCTACTATTTCTTCCTAGATTTTTGTTCCAGCGCAAAGACCATGCCGCCTGTGTGCTGCCGATGATGTTGCGCGTTGCATAACGTTGCACGTGTGTAGACGAATTAATAACACGACAGAGACGTGAAGTAAATGACATATTTTATTTAATTTTCACTATAACACAATTTTTTTGTTAAATTTTTTCACTAAATTGTAAATTAATGCAGAATTTTCATTCAATTCACATGTGAATTTTGTTGTTTAACAACACCCTGTGTTGTCTTTTTGTGAAATCAATTGTTTCTGTACCTATTCACAATAAATCGTGTGCAGCAGTGTAATTACATTAATAAAGGCTGTTTGGAAAAGGGGGTTCATTTTTCAATTCAAAGCCAATAATCTGACTCCAGACTCTAGAGTCTAGAGTCTAGACCCTTATGTATACATATAATATGTGCATATATCTTGTACATATATGTAAATATATTTTTACCGATATCCAGCAGTATAATTATATTAATGAAGGACTGTTGGGGGTTAAAAGCCATTAATCTGCCTCAAAGCAGAAAAAATCCAGGGATATTTTGTTATCGCTTTTGATATTTTTTTTTATCAAATTGGCTTATTGTGTTGTAAAAAAATATATTCACAAAAAAAAAAAAAAAATGTTGTTGGGAAAAGTAAACATATTCATAATAGCTATGATAATTATGGCTATAAGTGTAGCTTACTTGCTCCCATTTAAATCTGAAGACTGATTAGAATCTTCTTTAAGAATATGCAATCATATCTCTGTAAACTAAATAGCTGAAATAGTAGCCGGCTTCCTTTTACTTCTTGAGCTCATACAGCAAGCTTATATGATTATTATTTTACCACAATGGTAGCTCCTCAAAAGGCTTCGAATTAAATTAAATTTAAAAAATGATAACGTATTTCAAGAAAAGGCAATAAATGCTTATTTACCTTCCTCACTAATTTATGCTGTTCGTGATTAAAAATACATAATATTTAACAGAGTACTGTTAATTGCTTATTACATATTTGCACACATAATTATACCAAGCTTCAGGCCAGTATGCGTAACACATATGTATGTATGTATATAGATATTTATACATTTATTCAGGTATTTTCGTCGCTTGATGGATCATCTAAAAAGAACTCTACCAGTGCTCTAACACACGTATACTAGTTTACGCTCTTCAAATGGAGCGCACGTGATATCTTTTTGGTCAGCTGTTCGACCTAACAACACAAAAGCTGTAGAAACCCCTTTGGAACAACTCAACCACCGGCATTGACGGCTCATTCGGCAGTGGTTAAGTACTAAGTTGTTTCACCGTTATCATGAGACTCATTTGTCATAATACCAGGGGCAAATCTATTTACCAAACGATTCTCACGCGCGTTTGATAGCGTGTGCATAGAAACTAATTGTGTTTCCCCAAATATAAGTTTCTGTATGTATGTATGTATTTAAACTTGAAATAAGTTAGCAGCGGAAGCGTGAAAAAGTCAGCACACATAAATTCACACATTATGTTATTGCCTTTGTTTATAAATCAGCTGATTGAGTTTTGCGGAGAAAACTTACCTCACAAGGCTAGCATATCGCGCCTCTAAAGAAAAATGCTTGATTTTATACAATCAATTTACAATTCTATATATTTCTTTAATAATTATATTACTCGTATAATATGTATGTATGTATGTATTTTTAAGTGTATATGTATGTAATTACATTTGAGATTTTTTTTGGGTTAGTAAATACAATGCTATAACTATTGATAAATATGTAGGTTCGTTTTATTTATGCTTACATAATGTTCAATACAAGTTTTGTTAAAACTATATAATAAATAAAATGTAAAATTATTATGTTTTTCTGCAATAATAGAAATAACATCTTTTTAACAAATCTTTTTTGGTTAAATATGTCTTTAGGTTAGGTTAGCTCACCTAATACATATGAGTTTAAGTTTTAAATATAAAATATAATATTTAAAATATAAAAGTACGCGTCTGTTTAAAATATTTATATGTGCTTAATGTATTTATTTACCACAAATATTTTTTATATTACAATACAATTTTAAACATATTAATTTTATGTTTTTAAAGCAGTTATCTGTTAAAAACTTCACCACTGTAAAAAAATTATTTAACATACGGTTGGCAAACACGTCTATGCATTACATAGTAGAAAGGCGCTATTTACAACAAAAAATTTGAAGCGACCTTCGGTATGACACATGAAAGCGAAGTAGATAAGTACATAAGCATATATATGCATATTTTTTGATTATTTTTCATAAATTTTAAAGCAAATAAAATTATTTATTTAATAAAATATTAAAAAAACCCTTTTTTCATTTAAAAAAATTTCGAAATTAAAAATTGTGAAAATTTTATATATATTTTTTTTTAACTCCAATAACTTTACATTATATAATTATCAGCAAATATTTAATTTTTAAACAAAATATTGTTAACACGAACTTAGTCAATCTCTATAAAAATATTTTCTATATTTTTTTTTGGTTTTTTGAAAAAGTTGGAAGTGTTTTAAAGTTAGTTTGCAAATTTGTTAGCTTAGATTTTCTATTATCATTTTTATTATTATTTTTTAGTTACTAAAAATGCTTAGTTATAGTTTTTCTTATTTCGAAATTTTCTCCATATTTTGACGTTTTGTTTGCTTTGTATTGAAATGTAAAAAAGTTAAATTTTTCCCATGTTTGCTTGCTTTGTCTTGTTTGTAGTACTGTTACTGTGTACTGTATCTTCAATGTTGAATATTTTTTGTATTGTTTTTCTTAAACTTTCAGTTTCTCCATGCAAAATTTGAGGTAGTTCTCTACACCATTTCCAGCTATGAATTTTAATTGTTTTTTGTTGTGATTTTTTTTTTAATTTATATTTTATTGGGTGTTTAAAATTTCCAAAGTTTTGTATACATTCTTGCTTAATTTTAGTTCTTTGCCGTGCGCAGTTTTGATATTTTTACTTTTTTGAGTTATAAAATTTGGTTTTATTATTTTTAACAAATTTTAAAAGTTTGAAGGCAAATTTTGTGCGATCGATACCTTTTCATGTTGAATGTTTTCACCAATTACTATAGTATTTAAATTATTGTTTTAAGTGTCTCGTTTGCTTAATTCAATACTTACGAGTTTCTAGTTATTATTTGAAAAGTTGCTTATAATAAAATATATTATAGTTTTAACGGCTGCCTCAACGAGAAATGGAATATATAATGAAACGTTTCAAAATGAGGTACACTGAGCTCGCTGATCTGGAAATTTGTTAGTTCACATTTTTCAAATATTTTTATCAACCGATTTTGGTGTATAAAAAAACCCTAAAACTAACAAAGAAACAGACTAACAATTTCGGCGTGAGTACAGTTAAAAATTGCTTGCGGCACAAATAAGTACTAATACATATTAATATTAGTAGAAATTTTTACCAAAGAAAAAAAAATATCAGAAAATAAAATATTTAATGTAAATGTAACATATTTAATTTTCTTAAGTACTGGCATTTGATAATTAACGTTATTATTATTTTAAAAATTTAATATATTGTTTTTAGTATTGCTCTGTGTTGCGCCAATGATTGAATTTGAACGCGTTGTTGGTAGAAAAAAAATTTAATTTTTTGTAAATTTTACGCATTATGTTACATAAAATTTTATATTTTATAACTTTCAAATATTTTTTCTGTAAAAAATTAAAAGAAAAAAACTAGTTTTGCTAAAAAATATATTTCGAATATTTTTTTTAAATTAAATTTTTTTTTTTGAAAAATAGTATTATTATATCTGCTTAAAAAAAATTTATATATGTATATAATATAAAAAATAATATATAATATTAAGAAATTAAAAACGCAGTTTTTCTAAAAAAACTTTCTTAATTTTTTTTTGATTTATGAAAAATTGTCAAATATGGTTTTATAAATCAATATGAAAAAATTAAAAGCGATTTTTCTTAAAAAATAATAAAACTATTTAATTCTTTATAAAAATATGAAGAAGAAATATTCTTAAAAAAACAGAAAAGTTACGGTTACTTTTTTTAGTTAAAAAAAAATTTCCAAATTCTTAAAAGAAAAAGGAAAATTTCAAATATTATTTTTGAGTTCAAAAATTATTTTATAAAAAAAATTAAGAAGGAAGAAGTAGCTTTTCTTAAAAAAAAAGGAAAAAAATTGCAATATAAAGCTAAAAAACTATTTCAAAAATTGGTATGAAGAAAGTAAAAACTTAGTTTTTTTTAAAGAAAACTATTTAATTTTTTATAAAAAATTTTAAAAAATTATAAAAGGTTAAGAAAAAAAGTAGCTTTTATGAAAAAATTCCAATTTATTCTAAAAAAAAAAGGAAAATTTCAAACATTGTTTTGAGTTTGCTTTATATAAAAATTTATGGCTTTTCTTAAAAAAAGGAAAAATTTCTAATATTTTTTTTTTGGCTTAAAAAATTTTTCAAATATTGCTATGAAGAATGTAAAGACTTAGTTTTTTGTTAAAGAAAACTATTTATTTTTTTTATAAAATTTGAAAAAATTAAAAATGGGATTTTTCTTAAAAAAAATTATTTAATATTTTATAAAAAATTTAAGAAAATCAAAAATGTAGTTTTTCTTAAAAAAAAAAAATTTTTTTTGAGTTAAAAAAAAAAACTCTCAAATATTTTTTTACAAAAAAATTTCAAGACAAAAGGTTGTTTTTCTAAAAAAAAAAAATAAAACTATTTTATCTAAAAAAAAATTATAAGAAAAAAAATGTAGTTTTTCTAAAATAAAATGAATTTTTTTTAGTTAAAAAAAATATAAGAAAAAACGTACTTTTTTTTAAAGAAAAATTCAAATTTATTTAATTTAAAAAAATAAAAGTAAAAAAATGTAGTTTTTCTAAAATAAAATTATTTTTTTTTAGTTAAAAAAATATAAGAAAAACGCACTTTTTCTAAAAAAAATTCAAATTTTTTTGAGTTAAAAATAAAGAAAGTTTTCAAATATTTTTTTTACATAGTATAAATATCAGAAAATAAAAATATAAAATTTTTTAAGAATTGAAAACTTTTTAATTTTTTACATTCAGTTTTATTTCCAATAATTGATTTTAATTTCGAAATTATCAAAAACATTTTTAAACTTTTCGCTTTTATTGCATACTATATTTTACAGCACTGCCTAATTTTAATATATAATTTTCAGCTTTAAATTTTTATTTTTGTTTTTTTTCACACATTCAATACAAAAAAAATATTTTTCGCTCAAATCATTCAAAAATGATAAGTCACTTAACTTTCATTAAGCATAATTTGTTATGTAAATTGCAACATCGATATCTGAGTATAAGAGTTTACTTATTATTATTATTATATATTTTTATGCCACATTTATATTTCATAAGTTTAATATGATTGCTTTGGAAAATATATATATATTTATGTATGTTTTATGATTTGCTTGCACTACTCATTAATTTCTACAAGACAACATTTATGATTACATTGATTTATTTACTCATATTCTTACTTGTATACATATATATGTATAGTATATATATTCATATGACTTTTTGTGAGCAACAAACAGTATTTGATTTGTTATTACTCGCTTAAGTTGTTTTTGCCTTACCAATACTCTGCAATAGTTAAAGCAATCAGTCAGTTTATTTATTTTGGCAGTGATGATATACTTTTTATTATTTACTGGTTTTCAATCTACTTACTATATACATGCTATATATATGTATATAATATATATATATATAAAGACGACTTCGAAAAGTTTAGCTTTTCGTGTCCTATATACACTTTGTGCCGCCTATTCTATAAACTAATTTAGTTTAGGTTAGGCTAATTTGGTTAGTTAACCTAAAAAGTTACTGGTTTCAAGCGGCGAATTGGAAGTAAACGTTTGTTTTAGCGGAAATTGGAAGCATTTCTCAAAATTTTATAATATTTAAATGCAAATATAACTTATATGTATAATATGCGAAAATTTTATAGTAAATGCTGTACCTTACTCAAGACATTAAAAAAAAAAACTAACAAAATCAATCATGTGCTATTTTTGATTTCCAGCGAAATTTCGTTTGACCTTATTTTTGCTACATTGTGATGTTTATTAAGGGCATTAAAGCAGCAATTATCATCCATCAAATTGCGTATGTTTGTATGTATGTGTGTAAGTAATCGTTAGGCGGAAAACTGATAAAGCACAAAGTGTGAGATACAGGCGCGGCACGCTTAATGAGAACGCACAGCATATACGGCAATAATTTAAGTAAAAAATCGCATATAAGCTGCTCGAAAATACTTAATAAAATATAAACTATATATTTTGAAAAAAATTCAATTTCTTAAATTTAATAAAAAAATAGTCTAGAAATTTGAAAAAATTTCTTTCTTTCATAATTCGTAAGCTAGGATATTCAAAAATGTCTATCTAAAAGGAATTTTCAAAATTCAAATTATTTTATTTTCAAAACTCAAACTCTAGAAACTTGAAAAAAAATATTTTTTCATAATTAGTTAAGATATATATGTATTAAAAAATATCGCTTTAAAATAATTTTTCAAAACAAATTTTTTTTATTTTCAAAATTCAAATTATTTCCGAAGTGAACTAAATTAGTGAAAAAATCTATCTTTATTTTGGAGTAGCCGCCATTTTATGACAAAAAAATTATTTTCAGTTTTGCAGCTTCTTGAGATAGCGACAATCATACTAATCAAGAATCCATTATTATTTTATTTTTCAGCTGGACACAAGGCTAGAAATTATGGCGACGAATACACGGTAATTTTTTCTCCTTCTACCTCAAGGACGCATAACTTAATGAATAAAAAATTCAAATATAAATAAAAAATGATAAAAAAAATTGCTGTCAAAATAGCAGCTGCTTTTTTATAAATTGCCAAAAACAGCTCGAAGTTCGGACCTCTAGATTGGAATACCTCCTAAAAAATCTCTAAACACTTTCTGCATTGTAATTTTGTTGCAATTATATAGCATAAGGTTGTGTCGTTATACCAAAAACAACAACTTGTTATACTGTCATTTGTTTTCAGTATTCAAAAATACATATATTTTCCAAACATGCCAGCCAATGAAAGTACGTTTTTTAGTGTTAACTGAATACGAAATTTTTTAAATCACACACCAAATCATCAAAATGTGAATAAGAAATTGTTGATAAAATATAAAAAAAAAATTATTTGACATTATGGATTAAGGGACATACCTAGTGAGAAATTTTGAGAAAATCGATTAATATTTATTTATTTTTTTCATATTTCGAAATTTTGAAAACACGATTTTTATTTTTTTTTCATATTTTCGTAATCTATACCTTTAAAAATAACACACTAAAATTTCAAATCGATATCTCAAATAGTTTTCGAGTTACAGCCTGCCAAAGTGTAGCCGTTCAGTTCAATGATTTTTGAACACGTTTTTCTCGAAACAGCAGTTTTGAATTAGCTGTAGTGTTAACTCGAAAACAAATGAACCGATCATCATGAAATTTTCTCGGTCTATTTTATCAATTTTTAATTGTTTTACCATAGTTCATTGTATGAAGAATATCTTCTAGAATTTTTCATTTAATTTTTGTTTTTCAACTTTCACTGTGTATCCTTAAAACATGTATAAATACAGTGAAACCTCCCTGTCAGCTTAATATATTGTCCTTAATAAACAACAAAAAATGTTCGGACCAGCCAATGTTCACGGTTAAGGAAGATGTCCGCCTAATAGAGCATCCGTTTAATAGAACGTCCGCTTAATAGAGCGCCCGTTTAATAAAGCTTTCACTGTATAACCTAAAAATTTCAAAACAACCTAAACAGTATTTCTTTTTTTAATTCTCAAAATCGACTTTTTTTAGGCTGTCACACTAAGTGTGCCCCTTAAAAAATATTTTCCTTCAAAATAAGCACACTCCCAAGTACCATATAATTGATTTATGACTAGAGTGGTTTTATTTATGACTTAAAAGCAAATTTCATGGTTGGTCCAAAAATTATCCAAATAAATTCTAGCAACAAAGGTATTATTTATTTGATTGTCAGAGAGACGAACAAAATATTATTATTTCCCATAAATAAAACTAATTGACTCTAGGAAGATAACGTTACTTCATACCACTGGAACGATAACGGTACGTCGAAGTGATGTATAGACTTTTAAAAGATTTTGGGTATGTCAAAATTTTCAATCTTTCAAGGTTTCAAAATTATTCCTTTTTTTTACTGATATCATTTATTTCATTAATTTTCCGTTCTGTAAGGTACACATAAAGACATAAAAACCGACTGATCATATAACGCGTTAGAAGTTGCTCCGAATACAAATGAAAATGCGCTCTCAGAACTTATCTCCGACTTATCGTTGACTTCCTAGTGGCAAAATGCGCACTTAGCAACGGCATTGCGCGATACATGTTGCACGGCAGCAGTGTTGCGCAACATATTTGTGCCTATTTACTGGTTGCGTAAAGTCTTGCATACTTTTAGGCGCCACTCACGATATGTAGCCTACAGCACGCTTGAGACTGTGTTTAATTGAGACAAATAACTTCATTTTTTGACTTCATTAGTTGACTTAATTAACTTAATTGAGTCAATTATCAAATGGTCGTTGCGTCTGGCTGAAACTGCTATTGTTATTCGCAATGATTGTGTATAACTAAATGTAAAATACAATATATAAAAAATGCTTGGTACATAAATAACAAAAATTAAGGCAAGTAAATCATGAATGTGTAAATAAAAAATGCGTTGCTTTTATTTAAAAATGTTTTTCATATATTTCACAATAATGGAAAAATGCTAATAGGTATGTATGTATGTAAAATGAACGCAACATGTCGTAAGCATGTGTGTGTACGTGTATAATGTACCTGCGTGACACTTAAGTTGTATGTACAAATTATTGCGTAATTAAGTTTATGAAAATGCATAAGTTGTACGTACATATATGTATGTATGTATGTACATATGTATATGTTGTGAACACCCGCGCAATAATTAAGATAACTATATACTATGCTTAAAAAGTATACCGTTATTATGCATGAAGTTGTATAGTGTATGTATGTATGTATTTACTAGCTGCTACAAAAATATGTATAAAATATGCTAAAAAATCATTAATACAAAATTTAATGAACAAGCGCTAAAAATAAAAATATTTTCGAAACTAAAGTAAAGTAAAACAGAAATTTTAGCTTAAATGTAAGATTGTACCAATTTCTTATAATTTCTTATGTGTCGGCGTGTGTGTGTGTAGAAAAATTATATTACAATTATGCGCTAAGAGTATGTGAAAGCTAAAAACTAGCATTTCAACTAACGGCTAATTCTTGAAAGAAGCGTGACGGCGCTGATCTACACAGTTCTATATATAATATAGTGTGCATGTATGTTTGTATGTATGTAGCTTAATTACGTTACGAAAAACCCGTTAATTGGGAAACGTACGCGCTAATGTGGCGTTGACGTTCGCATGAAAACTTAATTGTCGAATAAGTCGAAGTCCCTAGAACAATACAAGTCTTGTCTGTTTGCATTTAACTATGCGGCACAAGCTGGCGCGCCCCCGCACGAGCACGTGACCAAACGAAAGTAAAATTAAATTCAACAAAGGAAACCTACTAAAGACGCGCTAAACTTAATGGCTAGTGTTTTGAATTTTACTTTGTGATTTTGACTAAATGTTCAACCGAGAGTGTTGGCGTTGAGCGCACACTCACACTCCTCACGCTTGCGCACTTAATGCTACAAATGCTTAAATTAATTGTTGTAGTTTTTACTTTGTTTTACAAATTACGAATTTATTTAATACAAAAATGTCTATGCGTGTGTTGGGTTGGGTTACAGCGCGCAGGCATGGCGATTTGGGAAAATTTACAGTATGTTAGACGCCGGCCGCCTGCGCGCCGCAATGCTGGAAACATTTGTTGTTGTTGTGTGGTTTTGTTTCATTTATTTACAAAATAAATATGTAACTAATTGCTTTATGAATTAAGTCAGAGGTACGCGAAATTAATTTTATAAAAATTATAATTACAATACAATTTGCTTACAATTTTCTTAAGCACACACACATTAACTTTACTAAACCAGTCACTTGGTGTTGCTCGCCTGCACTCCATCTCAGCTTATTTTTATACTTTTAACTAGCATTTATTGCTGACATTTATTAACCTACACTACAGACTACGGCACATATTCGTACAGTGTCGCGCCTCCCGCGCGAGTGCGACATACAAATCCTTTAAATATTCATAATATAATATAAATGTGTGTTTTATGCACTCAATAGCAGTTTCAAAAAGTCTTCTTGTATGTAACTAATAAATAAAATATATATAAAATTTACATATTTTTAATAAAAAAATTGTCTTAAACTAATATTTAAATAATTCAAAAAATTAATAAATTTGTTCATTTGTTTTCTGTTTGCAAATGTTTCAACGGGTGGGCTAGTGGTGCGCATGTGCATGTGTTCCATGCTGTTGGCTGGGCGACGTAGTTTGATAAGGAGCTGTGATATAAAGTGCTTGGCTGAAAGCGGTTCGTTGGCGATTGGAAAATCAAAAGCGCCGTTAGTTACTTTAACTATTTGCGCCTAAAAACATGTGATTATTTTTCTATAACTTTTGAATAACTAATGGTTTTGTAAGAAAAATTTTTATAAAAAAAAATTTCATAAAAAAGTTTTATAAAAAAAATTTTATAAAAAAAAATAAAAAATAATATAAAAAAATTACAAAATAAATTTATAAAAAAATTACAAAATAAATTTACAAAAAAAAATTACAAAATAAATTTATAAAAAAATTACAAAAAAAATTTATGAAAAAAATTACAAAAAAAATTATAAAAAAAATTACAAAAAAAAATTTATAAAAAAAATTACAAAAAAAAATTATAAAAAAAAATTACAAAAAAATTTATAAAAAAAATTACAAAAAAATTTATAAAAAAATTGTATTAAAAAAAATATAACAAAAAGTTTTTTAAAAAAAATTATTAAACACATTAAAAAAATATACATATGTATGTACATACATATGTATGTACAAACAGTTAAACAAAATAAGTTCTGAAAAAAATGAAACGGTCTAAAAAAGGGTTTTGGGAAATAAATGGTTTTGAAAAATAAGGGTTTAAAAAATGGTTATGGTTTTGGAAAATAATGTTTATTGAAAAAAAACTGGTTGTGAAACCAAATATTGTTTTTGAAAAAAAAAGTTTATGGAAAAAAAAGTTTATGGAAAAAAAAGTTTATGGAAAAAAAAGTTTATGGAAAAAAAAGTTTATGGAAAAAAAAGTTTATGGAAAAAAAAGTTTATGGAAAAAAAGGTTATGAAAAATAAAAAGGTTTTGAAAGAAAAACACGGTCTTTTGAAAGAAAAACCGTGGAAAGAAAAACAGGATTTTGAAACAGAAAAATGGCTTTAAAATAGAAAACTTGTTGAAAAAAATGGTTTTGGGAAAAAATTATTCATAAGAAACTTGTTTTGAAAGTAAAAACCCGTTTTTGAAAAAAAAAGGTTTTGAAAGAATGGATTCGAAAAAATGGTATTGAAAAAGTGTTTCAATAAAAAGGTTTTGAGAAATGATTTTGGAAAAAAACAATTTTGAAAAAAAAGTGATTTTGAAAAAGCCCAAAAAAAATTTGAAAAATATTAAAAATAAAAAAATATTTTGAACAAAAATAAGTACATTTTTTAGCACTAGTGAAAACTACTGAAACATTAAACTATAATCGAAAAAATCGCCAACAAATAGCACTCAGCTGCACTTTATATGATAACAATTGTTATAAAAGATGCAAACAGTTCAAGCTTTTTCAAGTTTAAAAAAAATTTTAACAAAATAATATTTAGATTATAACTTTGCACCATAAAAACAAATATCAAAACAATTTTCTAAAAACCATACTTAAACAAAATACAACTAATTGATTAGGCGTAAATTTAAAAATTAAAAACTGAATGTATTTTTTTGTATAATTTGTATGCTTTAAGTTTTTAAGTCGCTTATAAATGTATTATTCGTAAAAAATAATGTCTACGCTAAATTCTCTTACAATTAAATATATGCTTATGCTTATTATGTAATACACTAAATATTTTATTTACATAAAGTGCGTTTTGTAAGCTTATGCAAACTACTCTCTTCTAAGACATTTACAAACCGAAGTATAAAAAAATATAATTTATATATATACATATGTATGTGTATGTATATGCGCTGTCATATTTGATTTAATTTTACAATTAGTTTTAACAAAAAAAAAATACTAATTACTATATGCTGAATTATGTATGACTGCTGCGTAGTATGCGCTGTTGCTGTTCTTATTGTTGTTGTATTTCTTGTTGTCCATGAGCCTTAACAAATTAAACACTTAACTCATATATTGCAGACTTTTCATTTGCCACAAACATTGCCTAATTCTTAGTAGGAGATCATTGAGCAGCGCTGGCGCTTGCCACGGCGAGTAACTTCGGCGAGTTAAACGTTCAATGGTTTATCCAAATGCACGCGTTTCAGCGGCTTACGTGGATGCTTACGACGTTGTTGCATTTGCTTACGGGAAATTGCAAGCGCACTCTGCTGTTGTGAGCTGCGCACCGTTTCCACTAAAGTCGCCAATTCGGTGGTGTCGTCGCCATCATCTGAAGGAAAGTGAAAAAAAAAAAATAATAATCATTTTGATAAAACAGATCAGATAAATGTATTTATATATATAGAGATAAATATATAGAGAGATACATCCTATACCGTAGCTAAACATGTTGAAACTTACTATTTTCATCATCGTCATCGCCATCATCGGAGGCCTCCTCATCATCATCGTCGTCTTCATCGCTGACGTCGTCGAAAAGATTTGGCGAATATGGCATTTTGTAAGCGGTCATGAGTAGGCTCTCAACCTTTATCTTCTCCGCGGGACGCATACGTTTAATGTTAACTGTTTTCGTGTAAGGCCCATCGCAAGCCGGCACCCACTCGTCGGAAATGCTACAATTGGAAGCCGAAATAAGTTAATATCAAGTTTTATTTCAAACCATTTACGATGTGGCTACTCACATTTCACGCGGTGACCAACGAATAAAGCTCTCGTAACTGCCTTGCTGTGTTTTGCGGCGCATCATGCACTGACCCTGAAACGTTATTGTGTTGGAGCTCGTTGAAAGTAGGCTTATTTGCCGCAGACGATGCTGGAGACCCTCCATTATGCCGGAATCAAAGAAGTCGAACATACGCGCTGCAATAGAAGGATAGCATTATTAATAAACCGTTAAAGAACGAAGACCCGTTATTCAGTGGCGCATTGTTATAGTGTATATAGTATTAAAATCGATCTATGTGTAATTACCTGAAAATGGTTGACGTCGATAGCGCAGCTTTTTGCCATTCTTACGCAGCTGTTTGGGCACTGGCGGATCCGAGGTACGCTTATTGGAGCTCTCCTTATTTTCGGTAGCCGTAAAATGATTGTTTACGTGTTTTTGAAGAGCGAGCTGAAAATGAAAGCAGAAATAAGCATTTAGTAAGATAATGCATACGAGGAAGGACATTGATGTTGTTGTTGTTTATGTTTGTTGTAGGCCTCAGAAACGTGCTGTTTCGACGAGGTCGGGCCATGGGAGAAGAACGTTAGATGAGCCGTTCCCACGACAGTCGGGTCTACGTAACCGGAACGGACCCGGATTTTTATCTAGCCAAGGACTCACTTCGGCAGAACTCTGCCGCTACAGCAACAACAACAGCGTTAGATAAATTGTTGAGCATAGAAAGGGGCAGTTACAGTCATGCGGGACTCCCTGAAAGCTGTCCATATATTTGGGATGTCGGGGTTGATCCTGGGTAGGAGATGTGATCTGATACAATATTCAGAATGAAGTTACGCAAGGGTGACTCTGGATTTTCGTGGCAGTTTCAGCTCGTCGTCTACAATGTTTGTTGTAGCCATTTGAGTCGATGAAGGTGTTAATAGGTGAATTCCCTAAGTCTGGTCGGCGTATTGTTCGATATTGACAACCTAGTCAAGGAAAGACCTCTTGATGTGCCCAGGAAGCGGCTCCGCTTCAAGCAGACCAATGCAAGAATGGTTTCTGCAAAAACATCACAGCAGAAAATACATTGAGAGATGTGGCTTAACCGGAAGCATACGGGCTTCGTTATGCAAGTGTTCGACCAGAGACAACAAGAGGCATACTGTTATAGTCCGGAGTGCAGTGTGCTTACACGTCTAAAGCTTCTTCGTCTGCGTTTCACTGCATCCAGGCGACCATATCGGTGCAATGTAGTTTAAGACCGGCCGACCGATTACCATGTGTGTTGCCAACAACGTTTCTTTCTCTTTTTACCTTGAGCATCCAGCTAGTGAATTGAGAATCTTAATGCGACTCTGTACTTTGTCAATTAAAGCGGTCGTATAAGGAGTGTAGGAGCACAGACTGTCGAATGTTACACCTAAAATTGATGCTTACCTGTGAACCAAAACGTAAGCCGCAACCTTCGACAATGCACTTGAATTGCTTCGAGCCGCCATGAGATAGCACGTGTCGTTCCAACCAGCGACGCGAACACGATTCCTTATTGTATACCTTGCAACCGACCCAGAGGCATGAAAACGGTCCAGTTTGCGTATTGACGTGTAGTGTCTGCATGTGATCCAACAATTTGGAGCAGCTATCATGCTTCTTATTGCATTTATCCCAGTAGCAGACGCCGTCGTGACGTTTAGCACCTTTAGGACCATACCGAAAACCACCTGTCTCTGCAGGGAAGCGTATAGTTTTCGGCTGCGAGAGTATGGGCGAGATGGCGCACTTGGGCAGCGCTTCACTCGCAGACTCCGCGAGCTTGGTGTCGATGAGCGTCGGTGTTGAGTTGAAGCAATTGCTGCTGGTGGTCGATTGTGGCTCGCCGCTGACACTGCTGTTGCTGCTGCTTGTGCAGCTATTCGAATTACTGTTATCGATGCTATTCGGCAAACTCGGTGCTGAGGGTACGGCACTATTGGAGGTAGAATTGGTGTTTGAATCAGCGCTGTTAGCTGGTGATGATGATGAGATTGGCGTTGCTGCATTGCTGCTGTTGGAATTGATGTCAGCAATGGCGTGGCTAATGTGGCTGCCGCTTTCTGCGCTGCCAGCACTAATCGTAGACAGTGGCGTGGGTGGCGGTGAATTTGAGTCGATTGAATTGATAATGTTGGCGATAATTTCAGCTTTGCTGCTGTTGTTGGAACTAAAATTAAAATGTTTTATAAATATTATTTAATGACTGGCCTAAATTATTAGGTGACAACTTACATTGTGCTGACGATGGATTCGCTGCTTTCACTAGCCGTCAAACTGCCACCTATGCCGGACTCGGGGGTGGGCAAGTCACGCTTTTCGCTGCTCTCCTCGTCCGCACTTCCATCTTTCTCGACATCCTCGAGGCCGGACGTTAATGACTTCTCGTGTGTGGTCGAGCCATCAGCCGAATTGGACATTTCCGAAGCGAGATTAGATGATATGCAAGACGATGTAACCATTTCGCTCAGCATATCTCTGCCAGTAGCGGCCGTGACACACGAAGCGGAGGATTCCGAGCTTAGGGAAGCTGAATTGGATTCACATGGCTGTGTTGGCGGCAATGGCGGCGGGGAATTGCGCGGTGATGCGCCCACCGATGAGGAAGGTACCGGCGAGGGTGCGGATGAGCAAGAGGCGGACAGGGAAGAGAGCGACGGTGGGGTAGATGCTTCTAGTGAAAGATCAGCGGCCGAGGAGACCGAATTCGAGTGTGAGCTGAAGGAATACGATGAGTAATCATTCGCGTGCGTGATACTGTTGCCAATGCTAGTCGAAATACTATTGACGGTTGACGGGTACATTTTGGTAGTGTCCTCCATCAGTTCAACCTTAATATCTGCCGATAACGTTTGGCTATGTGTGGACGCATTGAAGCTCTCCAATTTGATACCACTATCCGAAGTGTTGGCTGAGGGAGCATTGGCCACTTCGTCCAAGGGCTCCTCCTTGATCTTCGAGCAAAAGCCATCGCTGGAGACGGTATGCGTGGAGGAGCAGAGCGAGGGCGATGATGCAGATGAATATGATGACAGCGATGAGTTGCAGAATGATGGCAGTAGCGCTGCGCACTTATTGAATGTATTGTTGTGACATTTGTTGTTATTGCTGTTACTAATGGTAGTTGGCGCTGATATAGTGATGGCGCCATTCGAATTCTTTACTAAATCGAAGAGATCTGGGGTGGATGTTGTGGTTGTTGTCGCTGTGACGGCAGCGCTCGTGACGATCGCCTTCGCTGCAGTTGCCGTTACCGCGATGGATGACACAGCTGTTGTTGTTATCGATGCTGCGACCGGCGTTAGTTTGGGCGCAAGTGGCGGCAAAGCAGTTACTTTCATGGCACTCGGCACAGCCGCTGCACTAATTGCTGCAGTTGTGGTTGTTGTGATTGTCGCAGGTGCGGGTGCAATGCTAATGAGCGCCGGCGTTGGCAGTCCACTGGTCGGTAGCAGTTGCTTCGCCACTGGAGCGGCACGGCTGCTGGGTGCGGAAGCCACGCTGTTAACACCACTACTGTTATTGCTGCTGAGCGCTGGCACCAGTGGCGGCGGCGTGGTGGGTGAGGCAATGATTTTGCAGCCAGTGGAAATTTTCGCTTTGTTTGTGTTCGCCAGCGCGGGTTTGCTCGGTGCTGGCGCTACTGGCACGGGCGCTGGCGCCACCTTCGGCATGCGCTTTTGATATGGCTTCGCCAGTGCGGCCGGCTTGTTCGCCGTTGTATTTGCGTTGGAGGCGGCGCTGGTGGCAGTGGCCGGTGCTATTGCAGTCGCGCGCGCTTTGCCGTGTGAAATGGTGACTAATGGCGGCGGTTGCGAATTGAGCGCGGCAAACTGTTGCGGTTGTGTGGAGGCAGTGGTCGCTTTTACGATGGCCAGTTTGGCAGTGTTTGCGTTATTTGCAGGAGTTGCAGTTGAAGACGCATTTAATGGCAGTGGCGTTAGAGTGGCAGCGGCAGTTGCAGTTTGCGGCGAAGTCGAATTTACAGCCGATAACGGAGGTGGCTGGCTTGTTGTTATGAATTGTGGTTGCTGCTGCTGTTGTTGTTGCAAAAACGCTAGCAATTGTTGCTGCTGCTGCTGGAAGTCAGTATGCTGGTCGTGGGAGGAGTGAGGCTGCTGTTGTTGTTGCTGCGCTGCACCAGCGAAAATGGAACTTAGCGCTGGCAAAGCGCTGGGTTGTATTGGCTGCAGTGCCGGCAGCTGTTGTGGATGGGGCTGCTGCATTTGCATTTGTTTTTGCTGTTGCTGCTGATTGTTATTGACAGCCAAAGCAGCGGCCGCTTGTGCCAGCATAGCCGGCAATGAGGCGGCGTTCAATAGTAGGCCAGCTGGAGTGGCCATGAATACCGGCTGTGCAGCGGCGGCGCCCAAGCGTTGCAACTGTTGAAACTGCTGCTGCTGTTGTTGCTGCTGATTTGCCGCAATAGCCGCGGCAATTTGCTGCTGGAAGATTTCTTGGAAACTAGTATTAGTAGCTTGGGCAGTGGCTGACGCGGCTGCTGCTGCAGCTACTGCAGCCGCTTTTTGTTGTTGTTGCAGCTGCAGTTGTTGCTGTTGTTGAAGCTGTTGCTGCTGCTTAATGAGTATTTCTTGCAGGTCTGCGGCAGTCATCAGGTTAAATGGATTCGCGGTGGCGGCGGCACTGGCGGCGGCTACAGCGGACGTTGCCGTCGTGGTGGTTGCGGTTGTGAATTGCTGCAGTTTGAAGACGGTGCCATTGAGGAAATATTGTGCGGCTGCAGCTTGAGCTGCCTGCGCAGATGTGGCTGCGGCTGCGGCGGACGCTGTAGGATTGGCGTTTTTAGCGGCCGTGGCCACGTTGTTCAACTGCATGATATTGGCACCGTTGGTGGCAGCCAACAACTGCGGCAGTTGCACTAAATTTGGCAGTTGTACTGCGGGCAGTTGATAAAGCGTTTGTCCGGTGGTGGGTGCGGCGGTTGTGGTGGTCGCAGTAGCAGTTGCAACCGGTGTTAATTTCGGTGGTGATACAGTTTGTTTCAGCTGCGCGGTTGCCGTCGCTGTCGGTGCCGTTGTGGTTTGAGTAGGCAAACGTATCGCAGTAAGTAGGACTGCTGGCTGATTTGCACTCACTTGCGTTGCAGTTTGGGGCTGTTGTGTGCTTACTGCTGTGCTTGTTTGTTTGGCTGCAGCTGCTTCGGCTTTTGCTGCCGCCTGTTGTTGCTGCTGCTGAATTTGTTGTTGCTTCATTTCGGGCGTCCTCGGCGCTATAGCGACATGTTTCTTGGCTGGCGACTTGCCTGTTGCACCACTGTAGTTGCCCGAAGCGGAAGGGGTTTTCCGTAAATTCGGGGCGACCTGTGCTATTTTAGTCGGTTTGCTGCGTTCGATTTTCTTCAAAGCAGGCACAGGCATAGAGGACATGGCAGTAGCGGAAGTCAGAGCTACGACGCCACCCGATCCGGACGCTGGTGTAACATATGTGGAAGCGGCTGGAGCGATGGATGTCGGCGTGGGTGGTGCTGCAGCAATTATATTACTATTTATGGATGATGATGATGATGAAGCAACTAGCGTTGGCTTTGAAATAGTAACATTACTGTTGTTGCTACTACCGCTGCCGTTATTGTGGCTATTTTCCTTCAACTGTTCTAAAATGTTGAAATATTTATTTAGTGATGCTGTGGTGGCTGGCGCACTCATCGTGAGCGAAGTTGTGTTGAGACCCGAGCTTGATGAACTGCATGTGGCAATCAGTACAGATTCCATATTGCGCTTTGTTAAGTTACTTTGATGAATTTGAGACTTCATTTGAGACTTGAAGTAACCAGTGATTTTTGTTTGCGACTCCTCCAATGCCGCCGCTTTCAGTCTTTTTGCAGCGCTGGCTGCAGACACGTTGCCAGTTGACGCTGCGGTTGCACCATTTGTTGTACTATCTGCACTTGTGTTTCGTGCCTTTTTACCTGAGCTATTGTCTGCGGTGTTCGCACTAACGGCACCGCGTTTCTTGCTGTTTTGCACGGATGCTGATGTGTTTGTGGTGTGTGCAGTACTACTACTTGCCGGTATGTTCCACGGCCATTGAAGAGTAGGGAGTCCATTGCGGACAGTGGCAGTGTTATTGTTCTTTTGTTGTGGTTGTTGTTGTTGAATTTGTTTTAATTTGGCAGTGTTGTTGCTGTTATTGCTATTTGTTCCTGTGACAGTTTGTGTATAACCGCTAGCGCCGCTGGACGATCCATTCGCACTGTTACTGGTCGCCTGTCCGCTGTTGGTACTGTTATTCGCCGCTGCCAGTATTGTAGTCTGTGGTGGCATGATTGTATGGTTTTCAGCGCTGCTTTTATTGGCCTTGGCGGGCGAGTTGCTATGCTGTTCGTCACCTATTATTGAGTTCTGACTAAATGGCGATCCCGGCTCCGAAGCATCCTCGCTGCAACCAGTGCTAGAGTCGGTACTGCTAAGTGATATCACGACACCACTGTAACGAAAACAAATACAATACAATATATCATAAAAATGTATGATACTAATATTCTGGTTGACTACGCCCGTTCACTGCACTGCACTTATACACACCTATCACTCATGGTGGTCACAAACGCATGCAACTATCAAGACATGCTTCCTATTGCATTTGTTTCTGTTTGATTTTTAATTAGTTTTCATTAACAATTTCTTTTTGTTTTGCTAAACGAATGCGCTTTTATACAAATTAAGTTTTTTACTTTTTTATTGCTTTTCCCCAAGCCATTTACCCGCGAGTGTTTACAAACAGCTGATTGTGAGTTTGCGCGCATCAACTGCAGATGGCGCACACACATAAGCTACCCACAGATGCCGCGCAGCATTTTTTTTATCGGAAATCGATAATGCTACAGATACAAAAACATTTCTATATGAATTAAATATTTAAGCTGAAAACTAGAACTAATTATTAAGAACATGAAAACAGCTTCCTAGTATTAGATATTTAAATGATCGAAGGAGAGAGGCGTTATTATCTGAAGCAGCTTGTCAAGCCAAAATCCCAAAATCTTTTCAGTGGTTCACACACATTTTTTTCATAACAGTAGTACAAATGTGCCTTATTTGCACCAAAAATTTAATGAACCCATGGAATTCATATACATATGTAAAATGTATGTACATACACATACACAAAGAGATGGGGAACAAAACGTATATACATATATATACATATATGACCATTTTTAATACTTGTGGAAAGAGAGATTCCTAAACTTGGCGTAAATTGAGCGCAAACAATGCAGTGCAGGCGAGTGAGAGCAAATGTAACCGTGGGATAATAATGACGTTAACAGTGACGTCGACAGCGCGGTAAGCATCGCAATGTTAAAGTAAGAAATTCTGTTAATGTGAAGGCAGCTGCATGTGAATTGCGCTTGTGAAAGGATGAAAAGAAAAAGGGGATTCGATGTGAATGAAATAGGAGAAAATAAAAATTATATACATAAAAGTATGTACATACATATGTACATCATGTGTGGGCATATTTCTGTATGTAAATAAACGTACGAAATTCCCATAAGCTGGTATATTAACATAGGAAGGTCCTTTTGAGGATGTTATACTAAGTAGGCGGTTTAAATTGATGTTATATCATCGTCCTTATTGTGTTTCGTAGTAATTGTAACAGTAGTTGAAGCGGTTTTTATGTTAGCGTTGCACGAATAGCACAAACTACAACAACAATGGTGATAAGAAAAATAAGAAAGAATGTTAAGTGTAGCCGCTTATTGTCGGCCGTTAGCCGTCGGTCGATAAACGCCGACCTGAGAGTTGTCGACGACGAACCGTCGAGCGCATGAGCTGACACACGACAATGTGGAACGAAGCAAGCAACCGTCTAACGAATGGCAACATTCGACACCGATGACGTTGGGGATGGTGACGGTGGACGCTTGAGCCCATGTGCATGGCATACAAGTTAAGAAATACATACATATGTACATATGTGTGTGTGTATGTGCGCAGAACTAAGTTGGAAAGGGAATGAAAAATAGTACGATAAAAATAAAAATATATATGTATGTACATGCTTGCACATTCGTACATCAAGCAAGTATGGTGTGAAAAAATGAGTAAAAAATTAATTGCACAAACACACATACAAAGTTACTGGGATTGAAGAAGTAGTGAATGCACAGAAGCAACGAATTGTAGCAACAACGAAAACAGCTTTAATCTTGCCAACTGAAGAAGTGGAATTAGAATCCCGTGCTTGCAGACGATGTTGTTGCTGTATTATAGAGCAAAACGCTACACTACTATCATATACATAAGTAAGTATAAAAAAAAGCCCCAAGTATCAGCTTCTAATGCGGGGCAAAATGTTTAGCCGACAAAGACCGCGGCTTTTGAGTTGCGGTCGTTTGGCTGACAGGTATTTAAATCCGAGCTGCTCAAATTAAATTGAAGCGCATAGTGCATAGCCCAGGTCGCGTTGATTGGAACGCCGTTGGCTAGCTGAATTCCATAGTATGACACATACACATACATATGTACATACACACATATAAAACATATGCAGAGTTGTAGAATATAATGTTTAACAGCAATTGCTTTTGGCTCTGCACAACAACAAAAGAAACATTCTAAAACACTGCTCATGATGTCTATACCGTTGTTGTAGACACACATATACTCGTACACATGTTATTATTGTTGTTTTATTGTATTTTGAAACGTTTATCGCCTCGTTGCGTTCTTGTAGCTCGAATATGTCAACAAACACATACACATACACTGATAGGCGCATTCACACATACATACATACAAATCTACCTATCTAACTACATATGTACATATGTACATATCTGTTAATACGTTGTCTTGTTGTTGTCTTTCCAATTTTTTCCTGCTGGCTTCAGCATTTTTGTGCTGTTTTTCTTTTTAATTTCATCTATGTTGTTCTAGAGCGTTAGGTCGAATCTATAGATTTACACACACACATGCGTACACTTGTTTGTTTGTGTGCATCTTTTTGGTTAAATGCACATTTTCATCTCTGCTGATTTCCACTGTTTTTCTTATAATCGCTGTCAAGCCTGCGAAGAAGGTGCATACATCGATGTGTGCGAGAGCGTACCCATTGGAGGGATTTTGTTGTAGGGGGTTATAGACTACTGTGTCCTAGAATTGCGAGGGTGCCCGAAGACTTATCCTGTTGTTCATGCGATCAACCACTGATCCGACTTGAACCGAATGCCGTCGATTTTCGACCATTAATAAAGATAAAACTGAATTCATAATAGGAATTACAGTTAGAAATAACAGATAAAACAAAATTTACAAAATCAACAACTGTAGAAGTGGAATAAGAATTCTGTGCTTGCAGACGATGTTGTTGTTATATTATAGAGTAAACGTTGGACTCCCAAGAAACCACTACTATCATATGTATATGTATGTAAGTATAAAAAAAGCCCCAAGTATCAGCTTCTAATGCGGGGCAAAATGTTTAGCCGACAAACATTACTAGGTTCACACAAATGCATATTTGAGTGACACAAAGAAGGCCCTGAAACCATCGAAAATATATTCCATGCGGATGTGAGTCGTCCGTCTCCCCTACTATTGACGATAACATCGGAAAAAGTGTTTGAAAATCGTCATGTTGGCGTCCGAGTGATAGCAGAGGGTATCAAAACTTGTTATGGATCAACTTAATCACTTTGGTTAATGTTTTGGGTATGAAACGGACCAACCCAACCATTTAGGTTAATGTTTTGGGTATGCAGCGTCTCAGTTCTCGTATTAGAGACCACAAGACGCCGTCACATTCTATTATGAATAAAAAGACAGTCGCAACAGGCAACGAGAGTGATTGTTCAGCTACCGCTTTCGCCAGATTTGACTGCCTGTGGCTTTTTTCTGCTTTCTAAACTGCAGAAATCGCTTCGGGAAACGCATCATGAGTCTAATGCATAAAAGTTGTTAGGCAAACCGAGAGCATTGCAAGCAAACTTTGAGATGCTTTTGTGTTTATTTTAGAATTTTACTGCTGTTCTAACTGTTGTAGTATAATAAAATATGCCCTAAATATTAAGAAGAAGGAAGTGACAGTCATATATTGTATAGAATCTATACGTGAATTGGAGTTTATTCCGGTTATGTGGAATTGACTGATGTGGGAATAAATCTATTTCTCTCGAGGTATTTAGGTATTTTAAAGGCAACCAGTTTGTTTACGGCAGCTGCTTTTGCAAAGAATAAAAATATCGAACAAAGATAATTTGTCTCAAATTTTGAATTTATAACCAAGTTTCGTTGTTAATGTTGGAGAAGGCTTACGTTGATTCAGTTTTATCGAAAAACGTTCTGGACGACATTCGACCTCATCAACTAATGAAATTGTTAAAAAAGTGAAGGATATGGTGATTGAAAATTGGCAGACAAGAGCAGTGCTTTTCTCGCGAGTTCGTTCGAATGATTTTGGTGGATATTTTGGGTATGAAACGCATTCTTCATCGACTTGTCCAGATAAAGCTGAATTTTCTTCAAAAAGAGTACCGTAAATAGGTCTCTTTAGACATGTTTGATCGTGCGAATGCCGATCCAACATTCATGGAGAGCATTATAACTGTCAATGAGACATTGGTTTATGAGTTTGACATGCAAACAAGTTAACAATCATCGGAATGGAACCCGTTTTCAGTCGATCGAAGAGATAAAACAAAATTCGCTGAAGGAGCTGAAGGCCATTCCAAAAATTTCTTGTGAAAAGTGCTTCGAGTACCGGAAAAATCGTTGGCATAAGTCTATTACATCTGGTGGGGATTACTTTGAAGGCGGCAAAATAAATATTGAAGAATAATTAAATATTTTGCCTTTTATTTACAATTTCCGGGTACTTGTTTGTCAAAATGTACACTAAAATATTAATTTATTTCATAAATATATGCTTTTATGCATCTACATAGTATGTATAACGGTATATTAAGACTACTTCATGTGTATTTTACCTTTTAGACTTTTATCGCGCTGCTTTAGCTCCTTTTTTATAGTAGATTAAAATCTCAAAGGCTTCCCGACTTACAAATTTTCGATATTATTATTTTTTTTGCATTTATTTTCGTTACAACTTAACACTTTTAAATTCGTTTTTGTTTTTGTATCTTTTTCTTTGCTTTTTGTGCGTTTATTTCCCTTTTTTTATTGGCAGTCAGTGAGTCTTTTTCCCTTTGTCAATAACTTTTACGCCGAAAAACACTAAAATTTGAGAGAAAACTTATGAAAATTTTGTGCGCGCATTTTGAACGAAAAAAACACGCTTAAATGTTTTCCCGGCATTTACAACATTTAAATATTTAAAACACTGTAAACACTTTAAGCTCGATGAAATATATTTTATTAAACACAATTAAGTATTGTTTGTTGTTGTCGCGTGCACTGCGTGGGAAGCGTTTGTATTTTGTTTCCTTCATTTAAATAATGAACTACTTTATTGTTGTTGCTGTAGTTATTAGCTATGCAGCAGCAGTTGTTAATACAGTTACGCTTTGAATTTTTTATTAACTGTGCTACATTATACTTGAATTTTACGGCGGCGTACGGCTTGAGCATAAAATTGCGCTAATATGCATTTTCTCACATTGTCACGCCATTTGCGCACCACAAACACTTCATACATACATACCAACACTAACATTTCTAACGTTTGAATTATTTATTTGTAATTGTTGTATTATCTTTTTTCTACGCATAAATATATAAACATTGCATTAATTTGAAATGTTTTGTAATTTATTGCTGTGCTGCGCTTTATTACTTATTATTAGCATTTAAATTTGCTGCTGCCTTTACGGTTGCTCATGTCGTTCTGGTTGCTGTTGTGGTTGTTGTTGTTGGTAGCAGCGTGTTGCACACATGGAATCAAGATGCATAAATTATGCAACCGGCGCATGCACTTACAAGCCGGCGAACATACACACACACACACACACACACACATACACAAAGATACAAACGCGTTTATGTGGCGAAGTACGAAAGCTGTTTGTAGTCGCTGTAGTAAAACACAAACAACAAAGCCTGACGATTGGCCGACGGAAGCGGAAGTCGTTAAGTTCTTTTGCACTCGGCTTTTATTAACATATTTATTGGATTTTGTTGGCTCTTAATTTTTTTATGATTTTTTAATTTTGAATTTTAGTGTCGCGTATTTATTATAGTGACGAACACGGCCACCCCGAAAACCTTTTTCATATTTAAGTGCAATTATTATGCAATAATAAAGTGTGCGCCAGTAAAACTTTAATTTTGCGCTTTTTATTAATTTATTTGTAAGTTTATAAGCACTTATAATATTAATGTTTAATAAGCGAAAAAGAAAAATTCACAAATTGCTTTAGCTAGCCGCTTTATAGAACAAGAAAAAAACGTGAATTTTTACGGCATCGAAGCTACAATGCCCTTCGCATGTGCATTTTTATGCCATAAAAAGGTATAGAAGGAGCTTTAACTTGATATTGAGCCATCACTTTGTATGACAGCTGTATGCAATAGTGGTTCGATTTGAACAATTTTTACGGAAATTGTAGCGCTACTTTGGACAGTAGTCCATACCAAATCTCATGAAGATATCTGCTCAAATAAAAAAGTTTTCCAAACAAGCACTCGTTTTTGATTGTTCAGTTTGTATGGTCGCTATATGTCATAGTGTTGCGATCTGAACGATTTCAACGGAGATTATATTATTGTTTCAGACAATAACGCACGCCGAATTTTTTGAAGAAATCTCGTCAAATAAACAAGTTTTCCAAACAAGGACTTTACTTGGAACGTTCAGTTTGCATGGCAGCTATATTCTATAGTTGTCCGTTATGGCCAATTTCGACAAATAAGCAGCATCTTGAGGAGTTAAATATGTGAGCCAAATTTTAGTACGATATTTCAAAAACTGAGGGACTAGTTCGCGTAAATACACAGAGGCCGACGGAATTAAAATAAATATAAATCTTTCACAGCTTCATTGCTTTGCGCAAGATTTCTTCAATCGCTTTTCGCTAAATTTTAATGCAATGAGTGCTTAAAAAAATTTTGTAGCATACTTCAAGGCGCTTTAAAGCACACACCTTAAACTGAGTACATTTAAATGATGTATATTATACCGTTAATTTCGTAGTAAGCGCACTCAAGGTATGTGAAGAATTTCATGCAAACGCTTGTGCACACACACATACAAACATACATATGTGCATATGTACATGTAAAGGTTGAAGTTTCTTGCTAGAGTGACAACCAACTTCCTGCATTTGTTTGTTAATTTACTTTAACACTGTTGCTGTTGAGTTGTATTAATTAAGCACACACCGTGCGACATTTGCCATGCAAGTTCATAAGTGTAGACATACACATAAGTATACATATGTATATGCATATATCTACATACAAACATTTGTACATACAGACGCATGAATGTTCCCATGCATGCACATGTGCTGGCCGCCGTGCGCTGTGCTACAAAAATATTTCACTAATAATAATAATCAAAATGCAGCAACAACAACAACAGCAATAACAATGATAATACTAATAACAACAATAACACAGCCGTCACACTAACCACAGCAGCGTCACACTAATAATAATGAAGAATAACAAATCAAATGTGTCTGCGCTGTTGTCTCGGCCTGGGCCGCTAAGTTCCGCGCCGTTGTTGGCACTACCACGTCACCGCGCTACCATCGCCCGCTTCCGCCAATGACTTTATAGCCGAGCGCGCGAATGTATTTGGTCGCGACCGTCGGCCCGACCGAACTGCTTGGGGCATTCGTGTGAAAGCGAGCAAGTAGCCGAGCGTGGCGCGGCAAGGCAACAGGGTTCGTCGTCACCGTCGTCGGCATTCGTGCCGTCGTCGTCGAGTGCATTGAACGCTTAACAAAATAGAAACCGCGCACCGCAAACCACCTCACCACCGCCACTGCCACTGCCGCACACACACACATACCTACTAACCAACTGAGAATGGTGGTGGCGATGGTGCGCCGCGCTGCGCTGCACATTGCTGCACGAGCGCTTGCTGCCACAACTTCTGTTATTACTGTTCTACTCTGCGCTGCGCTCACCACTACTTCCCCTGTGCTCAACTAAATACACAAACATACATATGAACGTACATACATATATGATTACATATTCACAAGCTAATATGTGTAGTTGTTAGTGTAGGTAGTTCCACTGCTTTTTTGTTGTTGTTATACACTATTTTTATTTTATGAGTTTTTCTTCTTTCTTTTTTTCTGTTTTTCGTTTACACTTTTCTTGTTCTTGTAGCTCGGCGCAGCAGTTTTTTTTCTTTTCTATATTTTTTGTATTAGTAATTTTATATTTATTTTTATTATTTAGTCAGTCAACAGCGCGACTGCAAGGGCTTTTGGCCTCTTCCTGCTTTTCTCCATTGCCTAGCGCATTTTTATAGCTTTTTATTATTATTGTTTTTTGCTTTTTGACGTTTTTAAGCAGCAGTGTCTTTTTCTAGGCGCTTTCAAAAGCCATACATACATACATATGTACTGCATATGCATGTGTGTGCAGCCATGAAATTTTATACAGCAACTCCAGATTTTATGCGTTTACATGCATATGTAAACGTATTTTCATATTACAACAACAATAATCATAAAAAATCAGATTTGTAAATTAATTCACATCTGTTTATGCAGAAATACACAACCGTTATGCACTTGAAGCAAGTTTCGACTACTAAGTGTGTGGTGGGGATTAAATTAAGAAATTATTATTTTATGAGACTTGACCATTAAATGGGTCTCTGGTGAGTAGTTTTTAAACTCGCAACCAGCATAGGACATTAAGAGCACATTTCTACAACAAAAAGGGTGAAATAATGTAATTGTTGTTTATATTGTTACTAATACTCAAAACTTCACTTGCTTCTAAAAAGCAAAAATAATTATATTTTTATGAAAATTGATATGGAAAATTGAAAAATTTAATGAGTTTTTTTTTAAAGACCATAATTACTTAAAGAAAAATGTTTATTTGGAAAATTTGTTAAAAAAAGTTGAAAGAAATACGAAAAGACTTTTTCGACTACCCAATAGCTTCGAAAGCATAGTTTCATTTAACCCGTCGGCAACAAGGCAGGATCATATGTATCATATATGTATGTAAGTATGCATCATCATTTATACATATGCCAGAAATAGTAGTTTATTCTGCATTTTATTAGGTAAAAGTGTATGGAAACGCTCTAATATTTTTCATATATTATAATTAATGAGTAAAAACTGAGCATTCTGCTTAGAATGTAAGAAACAAACGCTGGTTCTCAAAACTGCTTTTATTTTCGCGTAATTTTCATGTGTTTATTTCTACTAATGCTGCTTCAGGCAACCTGAATATTATGCTTTAAAACTGATATACAATTTAGCATTAAAAAATTTATATTAGCAGTATTTTAAAATACAGAATTGAGCGGTTATAAACCTTTAGAAGCAGTCACGCGATTTTAACTGGTGGTATAAACCAATAAATTAACTGCCTCTTCCTGTTTTTTGTAGAAAAAAAGTTCATGAAATCATAACACCCATTCAGCGGTGTTACTATGCTTAAGGAAACCCTAATTTGTAACTTAGAATCCGAATAATACACACTTTTATGCCTTCCTAAGGTGCCTAAGGTGCGATACCGCCGTAAACAGCAAAAAAAGTATTCAACAATGAACATTACACGTCAAATGCTTCAATATAGAATACGTGCAAAAATTCGGTAGTTTTCCTAAAACCCGAGTTCGCGTTCTAATAAGATTCTGTAAGTTGTTGTTTGTTATGGTACATATATGTACATATTCCATATTCCAAAGGATTCGCAGATTTAAGTAAGGTTGGTTTCATACACACCACACTTATTAAAGGCAATTTGAGTTAAATGATTACAAAGTCACTTGATAAAGTCTCCTTCAAGTCACTACAATTTAAGCATTTTTCAGCTTTTTATTCACTTTTTTGGGTTCGACACAAATTAGCAAGACTTAGCTTGGCTTTTACTTCAAAATTTCACTTCAAAGTATATTGTATATATGATTCATATATTAATGGTAACTTTTGTTCATATTCAATCACTTTATTTATTTTTTGGCAACACTATTTTGTCAAAAATAGCCCAACTACTTATACCAGGTAGTGTTAACCACTCATACTAGATAGTGTTACCAGATAATGTTGACCACTCCCCACCCGATAAATACCCAAAAACGAATATTTTGTCTAAACTGGCTACAATGCAAAATGTCCAAAAAACGCTAATTCTGAGGCGCTCTCACAATGGCATAAGTTGGGCATCCTTTTATCGCGGCACATACTTTTTGTTTTCGTCTTTATTTTCTTTACTCATACTTTTAGAATTTAAATATTTGCCTTTTCCACTTGCGAATATTTACAACAATTCACGCATTTTTCTTTACACAAAATGTTTTAGCCACAAAACTGATTTATAATTCGCAGTCGCTTTTGTCTTTCCGTTCGCACACTTTTCAATAAACGCTAAATTTTTTCAAAAAGCGTGTTAGCTCCGATTTCTTGCTGTTCTTGCACTTTTAACTGCAAACGTGTATGCCACTTAGAATAGTGGCTTTGCCGGGGGTAGCAGTGGAGAGGCACCCAAATTGCGGGCGGGCGTGCGCGCCCCAAGTCACTACAATTTCAAAAACAAAAAAAAAACTAAAAACGTTAACACAATCAAACGCCAACCGACTTTCCGACCGTCGCAGGCAGAAACCGAACGAACGAGCCCTAAAGGCGGCTGCCGCATTGGCCGCCTAGCAGGATGGTGGCTTGATCAGCGGCTGGATATGGATACATGGGCAGCCAGCCAAGGCAGCTAGTGCGGCCGTCAGGCAGAAAGGCGAGCGAAACGCCAAGTGCACGTCGCGTACTTTTATATATTTAGGTATGTATGTATGTGTGTGTGTACAACGCATCAACCGACAGTCAAACAAACAAACGTGCTCCAAAGCCAACACAAAGCAACATTTGTATATATGTTTTTAAACACTTTCGTATAAAAAGTAATAATAAATGGTAAGAAAACGCACACACGCACGCACACTAAACACTAAAAACGAACACCAACCGTTTATGCTTGCACTCTTTGGATGTGGTATGTCAGTTTGTTTGTATGTGTATCCAAAGCGTCAAACAACTAACATACAATGTTTTTCCGTAACAATTTCAATCCAGCGTCCGCACCGTTTTAGGGAAAATGTCTGACTGATTTATAGAATCCAGCCAAGTGACAGTGCAAGTCCCAAAAATTTCACTTCTTCTCATCCGCACACTCAAAATACTCGTCCACACACACACACATACATGCATACAAAAGTCAGTAAAACAGCCAGCCGTGTGTTGCTTTGTTCTGTGCTGTGCCGCGTCGCGTCGTGCCGCGTTGCCTTGCAGCGCAGCGCAGCGCTGCCAAGAGTCAGGCTGTGCGCTGAGTGTCGAGTAGAGTCGCAGAGCCGCATAGAGGCGCGTCCACGTTCGCGCTGTGCTGCTGCTCTTGGCTGTCTGCTTGACTTGCCTTGCCTTGCCATGCCTTGCCCTTATTGCTGGTACGTGAGTGCGTGCGACTGCAGCAGCAGGCAGGCAGGCAAGCAAGCAATGCCGAGGCACATATCGTATGCCTATAAACGCGAGGGCCAAATATAAATATCTACAAACACATGCACGTGCGCTGGCTTGCAGCGCGAGTGTTCTGTGTGCTGTGTAGAGACACATTCAAACGGGAATCGACCATTCATCCAAGCCAGCAATCGTCTGTCCGACCGTATGTTTGTCCGTCCAGCCGTATGGGAAACGGGATGATTTCCCAGTTTTTGTTATTTTTTTTCTTTCAAACAAACAAACGAACCAACTAATTTTCTCCTATTGTTCTGCCGCTGCTGCTGCTGCTAGCACTGCTGTCGCTGCTAATGGGGTCGACGTAGCCGCTCTCATGCACTTGGCGACTTTGCCGAGAACCACCGTATTTGTTTGTTCTCGCTGCACATAATGAGCCAGCATATTGAGCGACACCGCGAAGAAGGGCCACTGAGCATGCAGAGAGCACACATTGAAAGAGGGAGTAATAGAGAGTCGGCGCAAACTCTATACGTAATGCGCGTACATATGTATGTTTGCATTGCATGCAACCGCAGCATACGGAGGCACCGATGAGGCAATGTGAAGCAGCAAACGGCGAGGTGGAGGCGGAGACGTTCTATATAGTGGCTCTTATCATATAAGGGCAGCAAAAGCTACGCTGAGATCACCGCAGATAAGCGTTAATGCTATATATTTATATGTATGTGTGTTTAGAGAGCATGTGGGGACGCAGAGGTCAGTGCAGTGTGAAACATTTGTATATACGCACATTTTCCCACAGTGACTGCTACAGACATCAAGCTGGCATCCAAAAGTGTGGTTGGCAACTCATAAGGCTCACACAGCTATTAGCAGCAATTATTTTTGACTTGCGATTCCAAAAACTTTTCAAATTAAAGTTCTAAAGCCAGTCACATTAGTTACTCAAAGTCAAGCAAGTTGTATACAATCACTCACCGCTACTTAAAAGAACCTGCCCCATTTCAATGTTAGCGCAGCGGCTGCAAGTATCATAAACACTCACATGCATACACACATACATACATACATGCACACAATCCTCGCTATGCTCAAAGTAAACATTATCACTTACGTATACAAAAACATATGTACATATCACACACTAGCACACACATGTAAGCATGCATGTTCGCGAGTAAAATAATCACACCAAAAATAAGTTGCCCACAATAACAACAATAGCATAGCGCTCGTCAGCGCTCACTATCATCCTCAATAGGCACTACAGGCAGCATAACCATCATCATTATTATATTCGTTTTTATCATTAGCCTTTAAAGTGCTCTCATCTAACCAACTGCCACACAGCTGTTCCTGTGCCAGCCTGCTCAAACTCATATCAAATTCTCCGCTCTCTCACTCTCTACGCAGCACTTTATTTGTGTTTATTTATTTGAAATTTCTGTGTGCACTTTTTTACCATTTTTTATCACCATTTCATTTTAAACACTTCGCTTTATGCTTTTATGTTTTGCTGTTTGTGTTCTCTCCCTATACATTTGTTATAAATATGTAGGAATTTTCGAACTCCAATTCAACTCCAAAATATGTTTTTAAGTGAGTTCATTGTTTTTGTGAATGTGTGTGTGTGTGTATACAAAAACATAAAATTTTTTTGACTCGCTGCTCTCAGCTTACGGTCACGTAGACACCTTGTGATGTTTTCAAAAAAGGAAGAGAGAGCGCGCTTCTCATTTAGAAAATTTGGTTTCTAATGAGTTCAGATTTTGAAAAATTTCCTTGAGGTTTCAAGAAATCAAGTGTGAGGAATAAATTTTAAACCATTGAGTTAAGGTTTCAACAAATCAAGTGCGAGAAATGTCTTTTTTTTGAGTTGATTGTTACCTTGGTTTTGCATTTTTACCTCACTTAGTTATAGGTCAACTCACCTTTAAGAAGAGGGCAAAAGTTAGCAATTATGTCCATAGTTCTGATTAGAGACACGGCATTCGAGCTCGGTCAACTTCGTGATATTGTCTCCAAGAAGTCCAACGTTCCAATAATATTATACAATCATAATGAAAATGTATTTGTTGATTTCTTTCAAAAATTCGATAAAATCATTCCAAATGATAGCAACAGTATTAAGAAGCAGTAAAATCGGACACTTATAGTTTCTTGGAAAAAATGTTTCTTCGATAATATCATTCCAGTTAGATCGGACTCTCATAGTTTTTTCTCAAAAATAATATGTGGATCTGTCTCGTTTAAGTTTTAAGATATTTAATCGCCTAAACAAAGTCGGAAAAGTTTTTTAATTAGAAGTTATGCGAGTTATGCCGAAAAAGAACTGATTCAGGATGTTTCGATCCGGAAAAAATATGACCATTTATTGTATCGAAATACTGAGAAATATTGCTACAGAAAATATCCCACTTTTTTGGCATCTGTGACATGGAAAAAATTAGGGAATTGCCATGTAAATATAGCACCCTTTTGTATACCGCAGTTAGAAATTAGAGAAGATGTTCCAACAAAAATCTTAACTCTTTATAGAAAGGTTAGGTATTTTAACAAAACAGCGAGACCTTAAAAATACCTATGGATTTACGAAAAGTATCTATCAAATTTCGCTGAAATTTTGTATGCGCCTATAGCCTCGTCGATAGAGCAAATAACGGATTTTAGGCTGTGTCGCTGTGCTCTTCGGATATCTTAAAAATTCACTGCTCTCGCTGCACAACAATAATGGGATAATTGACGCGCATTCACTCGCGGTTCTCACTAAACAGTTGTACGGACAATATTTTCCTTAGTTGAGGGTTGCTCCTTGTTAATGAGACTCAGTAAATACTTTATTACAAATCGACATATGTACATACATACATGCAATGAACGAACCGTCACGAGCACAACGAACAGCGGTTATCTAACCTCTAAAAGCAGGATGAGGGCAAGGATGGCAATGTGAACATGATCGTATGAGTTCGGTAGTGTTACCTACGAATATTACAGAGCGCTAGGAGCTTGTGATACTCAAAAACACACACACATGTATATATTTATAAATATATATGTATATATTTGTATCCTTATATGTAGCTACATTTGTATGTTTCCGCTTTTGTGTTGTTGTTTTTGTTGTCGCGCGATAAAAATTACATTTAGTATTCTGTTATTTTTATTATTGAATCGTCTTGTCGGCAGCGAAATCTTGTTGTTGCTGTCTTTATTGCCAACCAACTGCTGTTACCACAAAGTTTTTGCTATTGTTATTGTAAGTACTTTAGTTGTTGATGTTTTTAGCTTGTTTTGGCTAAATGTAAACAATTATTTCATGGCTTCCGAGTATGTAAAATGTAGCAAGCAGTCGAAGCAAGTCGAAAAACCCGGCAGCAGCCGAAGCGGCTGGTAATCGTAGGCAGTTGGGAGCAGCTGCTAAGACGCTCGTGCTTAAAGAGTAATGAATTAATGTGCGGTTGTGCATACTTAAAAGCAATATTTACTTGGCTTTTATATAGGTATGTATATAAATATGTATTTCTTGCCTTTGAAATTTTTAAATTTTTCTTAAGAATATTTTAGTTTGCGATTAAGTGTTGGTTGAAAGGAAAAGTTGGCAAAGGGTTAAAGTTCTACAATAATAATGCCACAAAAGTGTTCTGAAAAAATAATAATATTTTCCACAGTCTGTCTGAGACCATTTTCGAACTGCTGGCTTAAGCCATTAGCCGCCTGCTAATATACATACATACATACATATGTATATAGTCTAATTCAGCAGCCCGAATACCAAATTTTGTGGCATTTAAATACATAAAATTATATAAATAAATATGCATGTACATATGTATATCTGACGGTGTGTTGCCATACGTACTACACAAGCCAGCGGCATTTATCAAGCCAATGAAGCGGCAAGAGTGCATCAGCTTCGTGCTATCAACGATTACGCGATAACAACTGCTGTTATGTGGCTCGTGAGGCGCTGTCGTTTTTTGACACCGCGCCATTATAACGGTGTGTATGTGCACAAGCATGATTGGAGCACACTCCACATGCAAGTACATACATATGTACATATTTATGTATGCGGGCGTTAAAGCTAGACTGCGGCTGCCCTTTTGTGACTCCGCTGCTAGCGCAGTGCAACGTTGTTTGGGTGGCGGGCTGAGTGTTTACGTGTGTGTGTGTGAATGCGTTGCGGATGCAATGTTTACATAGTTTGTGTACATAGTTCCAGGCACTAGTTATTAGTCACAATCATTTTCACGTCTCTTCCTCAATTCTTTTCATTTTATTTTTAGTTGATTTTGTTTGACTGCTGCCTGGTGGCCATATCAGTGCTCATTGCGCTTAGTTTGCTTGCTGGCTTAGACGGTTTTATTCGTTTCATTTAGTGTGTTTGCTAACATTGCGCTAAGTCGGCACCATTTGTTTGATTTTTTTTTATTTTTTGTTAACAAAAATTGCATATTATTTAATACTTCTTAATGTTTTCGCAAGTGGCGATAATATTTTAGAATTTTTAAAGAAATTATTTAAAAATGCTTGTTAAAAACTGTTGTCGAAGAGTTTGAAATTCAGAATATGTAGTTTTTAATTTTATTTCCAACTTTTTACTAAAGTCTTGGCATAAAAGCTGCTGGTATCTTATTACCTTTGTGAAATTTTGAAAAAAATCGACTTATTTTGTTTTTCATATTTTGCGAGTTTATGCTTCTAAAAATAACATACTAAAATATCAGAGCCATATCTCAAATAGTTTTTGAGTTACAGCCATTTATAGGCTAGCCGCTCAGTTCAATCACCCCAATTATTTAAGGGGTTATACAGAGTTAGAATTAAAAAAAAAATAATTTTTTTTTATTTTATTTTCTTAATTTACATAGGTATATGTATTTAAGAATACACACAGAAAATTTCAAATCGTTCTGTTGAATATTTTCGAAGTTACATACACGCAAATTTGTTAAAAAATCAATGTTTTTTGAGAAACCGCTATTTTGCCAAAAAAAAATTATTTGCTATTCCTTTGATTAACTAGTTAATTTAAGATTACTTTAACGAAATCTGTTTAGGTTTTTAATTTCAAAGGATTCAGTTCAGAGATATAGTGGGATCAGCAAAACGCCTTTTTTGAGAGGAGCTCGCAGAGATCAGCGTAGTTTCTTTCCAAAAAAAAATATTTTTTCTAATACTAAGTCTTGAAATATAGTTAAAATATATCATAATATGTGTACAATTTATTTGAGTCATTAAGTTCAAAAATTTTCTTAGAAAAAAAATTTGGAAAATTCGCTTTTTTCGGCCTTCTTATTGTATACAACCTCTAAAAACATTTTTTCTCGAAACAGCAGTTTTCGAATTTGCTGCAGACAAATTATCCGATCATCATGCAATTTTTTTTTCTTGTTTTGTATACAATTTTGTACATACAATGACTCATCGGTTTTTTGTTCTAAGCAAAATAGAACTTTTTTTTTGGTTTCATCATTACAGCAATGTAGGCCCTGTTTCTAGCGCCGTCGGTAATCTCGTATAATTCAAAAAGTATAATTCAAAATATAAAAAAAGAGTAGTTTTTTTGTTTAAATTTTCCAAAAATCCCAAAAATCCACGTTTTTTTAGGCTGTCTCTTAAAGAGATAATTAAGTTTTCCCCGTGGGCAAACTCATTAGATTGAATCTCTGATAATATTCGAAATATTTACAGTTCATGTGAATGGTTGGAACATAATAGAGAAGTTGTTATATTATTACTTATAATTATTAATAATAATGATTATATTGAAGCAAAATTTCGTAATTTTGACAGATGGTGATTTAGAGGAGATTTATGGGGTTACATGGGTTTACGGGTTTCAAAAAATCGTTTTGTTTTTTATTTTCTTAATCTACAAAACCTCTAGAACATTGTCCTAAATTTTCAAGTTGATCCGAGTAACAGTTTCGGGGATACAGCACTGAGAACTAGGTGCCGTCTTTAAACGGGTTTTTCTCGAAACTGTGTTTTCGAAGTCGGTTGGCAAGATTTCTCGAGAGCTATTTAACTGATCTTCATGAAATTTTACACAGGTTTTTGAGATGCAATTCTTAAAGACTTGGAGTAAGGATTTTTTTCGATTACAACTATTTGAAAAAAAAAATGTCGCGAAATTATAATCTTTATGTGCTAAAAACAAATATTCAGTTTTTTTCCTTCGTCGAAGTTCTAAGTAAAGTTAACTAAAACACGTATTTTTTCGCTTTAGATGATCCTGTAAGGAGTTATCATGCCAACGGGGGCGCATTTTTTTCGAGGGGGCACAGAAATGGCGTCGCAAAGGCCGAGTTTAAAATATTTTTTTCTAAAAATTTCTGGATTTCTTTGTTAATAGTGTATATTTGTAAGAATAAAAAATTCTAATAAATTATTTAATGTACCCATGTACCTCCTTATGTGAAGTATGCCACCTTCTAAAAAATTATTATTTAAATATTGATATTTATGATATTTGCATTTGATTTCATTTTCCACGAACTTAGTGAAGCTATAGCTTGATTTGGTGTTACTATAGTCTTTAGAGTTAAATCTGTTTGATTTTCTAGCGCTTCTGATAATACTTTCATCACTAAAATACAGACGAAGTAGTAAAGAAAACACTTGCTGTGTGGCCCATGCTCACAAATCAGTCAATTATGGTACTTCACTAGAATTTTAGACAAATCGCGAGCAACAAGGTGCTTCAATTAACTAAACAATAACCTAAAGGTTATATTACAATCATTAGTGTATACTCGTATACATACATATACATATGTACTTGTATGTATAAACTATATATTTGCTACATACATACTATTTGTGTATACATACATATGATGCATTTCGAGTGTTTTTTTGTAATTTTCAAATTCTACAAATTCTACAAAATCGACAAAGCCGAAACTTGCCCACTGCCTCGCCGATCATTTGGGAATGCAATCATTAATTTTTTTTTCAATTCTTTAATGGTCTTTGGCTCTGCGGGTCGGCCAATAATTCAAAAAAATTGTTAATACAATCCCAGCAGCAATTTCGTATGCCACACAACGACAAAGCTCAAGAGCGTTCAAGCCTAAATCGGCGCTGGACCTTACAAACAAGCTGACTACTTGAAGAATTCTCACTTTAACACATACAGAAACTCATAAATCTCAGAAGGGCACAAGAAACGGGCAAACAAGAAAAATAAAATCACAAATATAAAAAGCAAATATGAACACAAATGAAGGGTGAAAGGGGAACAAACTAAAAGCAATGCGATTACGATACAAATAAATAAGCAAATCAACGCATTTTGACAGCCAATAAGTAGCGCAGTGTTGCATGCAAAGGCGGCTTAAGGAACTGTCAAGGGGAAGCAAGCATTAAAGGGACACACTGAGCAAACAAACAAACAAACATATGGCTATATACATACATATGTGTGTGTGTGACGAATCCCAGTGGTGTAAGTTGCCGGCGCGCAATGTTCCAATAATGTTTATTACATTTGCCAAAATTGAAAGGAAGTGGCAAAAAGGCAGACTTAAATGTAATATGTGTGTGGCAGCGAGTTTACATGGCAGCGTGCTTGAACATTTTTAAAGCAGAAAAAACTTATATACGATACAACAAAAAAATAATAAAGTCATTTAGCATGAAAGAATCTAAAGAAATTTCCCAAAAATCGTAAAAATTCTGTTTTGGTTGCAAGTTTAAATTTCATTTGTTTGCCGGTGATTTACTACAATACGTTTTGTGCTTTAAATATGAAATGTGTGTCTTGTGTCAAATGCCAGAAACAACAGCAACAGCAACAGCAACACTTTAGCGTCAACAACATTTCCGGTGGCTGTCGTTGCATACAAATTATCGATAGATCGACGGACAGGCAAGCATACTGCCAACAACAGCAACAAGAACGCATTCTCAACTTACAAATACACACACACACATACACGCACGTATACAGCGCATACAAGCGTAAATATGTATGACAGCAGCGGCGCCCTGCACAATCCGTTCTTTTCTTCGGAACGCTGAAGGGTCGGAAATCGATACATCACCAGCGATTTGTTGGGCATATAAAGTATGTAACTAAATAAATGAAGGTATTTTGGAGAAGTTCTCGATATATCATGCTTAAGTGTGTCATTGTGGCAAGTGCGCGCATAAATTTTCATAATGAATGCGGAGGGTTACTTGCGAGACATTATTCTTGTACGGATTCAGCGAATTCGTTTGTTTTTGTGTTAAAAGTGATTTTGAAAAAGGTTTTTGTAAATCAATTCTAAATTAATTGCATGTGGCGAATTCGGGAATTGTGAGAATTTATTGCTGCGCTGCTGCTGCATTTTCTGGATGATGCGGAGGAAGTGCGGGCGCGGTGCCGAGGACTCAAACAGCGGGTGTAACATTGAAAAATGCTTGGTGTATAAATCCAATTCGAATCAATCTCCCCTCCTTAACAGGTAGAATTATTATCGTCTCGAGCTCTGTCAAATATCTCGGCGTCATCCAAGATAAAAAAAAAAAACTAAACGGGAGCGAGCACACTGAGAACAGGACTTTCAAAGCTCTTCGAATCTGAAACTCGGCACTCTATTGGCACAAGGTTTTAGACCGAGTCAGACTCGGCGTCATCACAGGCTTGGTATCACACTCGCTTTGTTAATGAACTGGAGCTAGATTGGAAATACGACCGCGAAAGGGAGACCCACCATGGAAGTACACACAACGTCTTCATTCCCCAATAGAGAAGAATGGACCAATGGTTCTGTGACAGACAGGTCCAAAGGTGAAATCTACATATTCACCGAATTCAAAGAGCGAAATAAGAATAAGAGCGGGCTTATTCTGTAGTAATACAGACACAGAAGGTTGCTTCAAACTCCATGACTACAATTCCGCATTTCAGGCCGAAATTCTGGGCCTAATAGAAAGTGCTAAGTGGACTTTTGCTCTAACCAGCAAGTCCGTAAAACTTTTAGTATTTAGCCAACCAGCAATTAAAGCTAAACGAAGCGTCAATACTAAGTCTCATTGCGTTAGCTTAGGCAAGCAGGCAATAACTAGACACTTGGTAAGTAACTCGTTTAATATCAACTGGGTACCCGGCCATATGGAAATAGAAAGAAATGAAAAGGCGGTCGTGCTTTTCCGGTCGGAGGCTGCTGGGAAACAGTTTCTCTAATCTGCCCCGGTCCATTTAGCTCCTTCAAGGGTTGTTTGATGCACACCTCAGGAACACCTCAGGTCTTGGAAGACAAGCAACACAAGGCATACCGCAAAGTTACTTTGAGGTAATGTTGATGATAGACAGACCAAAAAGCTTCTATTTCTAGGCAAAAGAGAGCTTAGTAACGTTGTAACCTTAAGATCTCATCTTCAGACATATGTTACGGGACTCAGGTCTTGGAACAAAGTTACTTTGCAGTAATGGTAGACAGACCAAAAAGTTCCTACTTTGGAATCGGAATGCAAGCCATGTGCGGGGGATGATGACACGCTGGAACATTATCTATGGGAAAGCCCATCCTTCAGTCGTATGAGACTGGATCCTAATGCTCCAACTTAAGAGATATGTTAATATGGTTATCACCTGGCATAAAGGACTTAATGGTCCGGCTGCCTGCGGTCCAATGATAAAACTCGATTCTTCCGGATAAAGTAAGCTTCAAATTTTTGAAAGCTCTTGCAGAGAAGCCATATAAGTGACATAATTAACAAAAAAGATTATCCTTACGCTATACAGCATCCCGACGAACCCTATACATGCGGTTGTCACTGCCTTCCTCACGCCAACTCCCCCAAAAGCAGTCGGAAGCACGAGAAATCATACAACCGTGCGCTAATACATGCAAAGTAAATATTTAGAATAGAAGTGAACACTTCCGTATGGTTCTTTCGTTCTTCACAATAGCGTTGTTAGTAGACTATTGATATTTTCCATTACAAAATTATGTCCATTATGCAATTGCTGCAACAAACAAGCATGCAACAGCAAATATAAATAAAAAAAATGTTCCAAATTCATAAAAGAAATATTTAATAAAGCGAATTTCCTGCGGCAATTGGAAAGCCGGATGGGTATAAGCGCTGCTATGCATGCGTGTATTTGTGTGTGTGCGTGCAGCTTAAAGTTAAATGGCAAATGAGTGGCAGCGGAGTGCTGTTGGCCGCACCGCTTTTGCCCTTTGATGCTGGCGTGTAGCGCATTTTTTGCTTTTTTCCTCGTAAGCGATAGACAAAATGTGCCGGCTGGCATTGAAAGTCGATTGTGTGGCTGTGCATGTGTATGTATGTCTATATAAGGTAAACATATAAATAGATATTTGTTTGTTTTCATGTAAAAACTTAACAAGGCGCTGATGTTGCTGCTGCCCCATGCATTTATTTGTAACGAACTGCCATTGTGAGAGCGCCCATATGTGCGTGTGTGTGTGTGCCAGGCTGCGTATTTGTTCCGAGCAAATAGACGGACGAGAAACACTTGCTTGGTGCAACATTAACAAACACTCTAAAGAAGAGGCGGCGAGTCAAAAGGAGGCTGATAGGCCGAGTGTTTGTTGAGTGATGCTGGTGCGCATACATATGTATGTGTGTGTATGCATGGGTGGCTTTAAAGAGGTGGTGCTTATCAACTCAAATATGGATGATGCAGGAAATTGGCATTGTGGCGCTGTCATGGCCACCAAACAACAGCTACGTGGACTGCGGCGGTGACAGCGGCGTTGCAATTATCATCGACATCATTCTGCCATTATCGGAGTGTATATATATATGTAGCTAGGTGCATACTTATGTAATAGGCATTATCTATATTAAAAGTATATATATACGTATTTATTTAATCAATTTTGACCCGACATAAGCCAGATAAGCAGGCTGTTGCTGCAAATTGTAAGCTTCATGTTGCAAGATAAACATTTGTTTGCATTAACTCACACCAACTCACAAGCATACATAAGAAAAAAACGCATTTTTAACGACTCACTCGCCTTTTCGCTGTAGGGTCATAATCAAATATACAAACATGAACAATTGTTTATATTTATAAAGGCCATTTGAAAAAAAGTTAAACTCTAAATGTTAGCATATGTAAAGGAAATGCACACTACTTGCCTATTGGCTGATCCTCTACACAGCTCACGGGCATATCCTGCTTAAAAGTGAGATGTGTGGCACAAACAAATATTTGGCACCCTTCTTATGACGGCAATAAACAAGAAAAACAACAAATGCACACATACATACATATACGTATAATAAACTAGTATTAGCGGCTGTTTACAGGGTGCCGCGTAAAGTTATCTCATCAAATGAAAAACTTTTCCATGTAAGCACTTTATACCGATCGTTCAGTTTGCATGGCAAGTATATGCTATGGTAATTCGATCTGAAAGATTTCTTCGGAGATTAGATGAATGCCTTGGATAATAAGCTATGCCAATTTTGGCGAAGATATTTCCTAAAATGAAAAAGTTTTCCATACAAGCACTTGATGCCGTTCATTCAGTTTATATGACAGCTATATGATATTGTGATCCGATCTAAAAAAATATATTTGTAGATTGCAGCCTTGCCGTGGATAATTATCTATGCCAAATTTGGTGAAGATAGCTTGTAAAACAAAAAAAGATGCCATACAAGTTCTCGATTTTGAGCCCAGTTTGTATGGCAGCTATATGCTGTATCGGTCCGATCTGACTAATATATTCGAAAATTATAGCGTTGCTTTGGATAAAAATCCGTGCCAAATTTCAGGCAGATATCTAGTCAAATAAAAAAGATTCCAATAGAAGTATTTGATTTTTATCGGTGAGTTTGTATGGCAGCTATAACCTTAAGTAATCCGATATTGCTAGCTCCGACACATGACCTGCTATTTGGGTAGAAAAGAACGTATGCAAAATTTTAGGTTGATATCCCAAAAATTAAGAGGAAATTTTATATTTTAAAGACCAAGTATAAAAAATAAGACTGGAATTAATATCCAAGGACCCTGTATTAATCGCTATGGACCCCCTCACACCACGTGTTTTTATGTGCAGCGAAATATGTTCTTTCATTTTGAATTTAATGGTTTTATATGTACGAGTAATTTTACTATGGCAAACACACACACAAACCCACACACACTATGCACGGCTTGAACCCAATGCGCGTGTATTATGATTACTTTTGCTTTTGTATGCGTGTTTTCATTGCCGTGGCGATAATCCTGCAGCACAATACTTCTTTTCTTCTTCTATTTCCCGAAAAAAATCTGCACCTTCATTAGTTTTCAACGAGGGAACAAAAGTGTGCGAGCACAAAGTGCGTTAGAAGCACAGGAAATTCGCTTAGTTACCAACACTAACAACTATTAACGCATGCATCACGGTCTCCCCAACACATCCTTTGCGTGCGATAGGCAACGGTTTGGCAAAAAAAAGTGACGAACCAGCCAACAAGCAGCGCCTTAATTGGCCGTCGGCCGGTTTTAGTGCATTCGTCTGGAAGCACCCCTACACCAGCAGGCGCCCTCATACATGCAGATGCGATTATACGTGTAAATATATTCATATAGATGTATTTGTGTGATCTTTCACTATTATTCCCCTCAATTTTCTTTGATTTACTTTAGTGCTTAATGAAAGAATAATACAATCGCGCAAAGGGAAAATAAATAATAGAAAATATGTTTGTGTGGACCCGAATAGTGATAAGTAGTCGGCGGCGGTGCAGGTCGTCATGCACTTCATAATAATTGTCCTCTTTGTAGTTTTTCACGTTTTTTCTGTGCAAAGCCTGTGAAGTTGTTATTGACGAGCCCTAAACCCTGGCAGGTGATTGATGTAATTACGGTTAACTGATTGGAGATTTGGATTATGCGTTTCATTATTTATGCGGAGGTAGCAACATAATGCTGCCAAGCTGCTGGGAAAACGATTTTTTCCATTAGATTATACACCTTTCTGTTTATACAAACATTTACACTTTCGAGATAAATCATATCATATCAACAACGTCATATCATATGACCATACCTCGCACAAGCATTCCAAAACTCATATCGATTACATCACATAAGATGGTTACCCAGTCCAGACTCTCTTGAGCCGCTGCTGTATTTATACACTGCCGACATTAGGCACTCCTGTTGACAGCGAAATTTACATTACATCACGTCAACTACAGCACCTCATGTGATCACGGCCGGTAGAAGACGGCTCTGAACCGCTGCCATGGCCGGTATTTATACACTACCGAGTGCAGGCACTTCTGTTGACAGCGAAATTTACATTACATCACGTCAACTACAGCACCCCATGTGATCACGGCCGGTAGAGACGGCTCTGAACCGCTGCCATGGCTGGTATTTATACACTACCGAGAGTAGGCACTTCTGTTGATGGCGAAATTTACATTACATCACGTCAACTACAGCACCTCATGTGATCACGGCCGGTAGAAGACGGCTCTGAACCGCTGCCATGGCCGGTATTTATACACTACCGAGTGCAGGCACTTCTGTTGACGGCGAAATTTACATTACATCACGTCAACTACAGCAGCTCATGTGTTCACGGCTGGTAAAAGACTGCTCTGAACCGCTGCCATGGCCGGTATTTATACACTACCGAGTGCAGGCACTTCTGTTGACAGCGAAATTTACATTACATCACGTCAACTACAGCAGCTCATGTGATCACGGCCGGTAAAAGACTGCTCTGAACAGCTGCCGTGGTCCGTATTTATACACTACTGAGAGTAGGCACTTCTGTTGACAGCGAAATTTACATTACATCACGTCAACTACAGCACCTCATGTGATCACGGCCGGTAGAAGACTGCTCTGAACCGCTGCCATGGCCGGTATTTATACACTACCGAGTGCAGGCACTTCTGTTGACGGCGAAATTTACATTACATCACGTCAACTACAGCAGCTCATGTGATCACGGCCGGTAAAAGACTGCTCTGAACCGCTGCCATGGCCGGTATTTATACACTACCGAGTGCAGGCACTTCTGTTGACGGCGAAATTTACATTACATCACGTCAACTGCAGCACCCCATGTGATCATGGCCGGTGAAGGACTGCTCTGAACCGCTGCCATGGCCGGTATTTATACACTACCGAGTGCAGGCACTTCTGTTGACGGCGAAATTTACATTACATCATCAATCATCTCATGATCACGGCCGGTAGAAGATTGCTCTGAACCGCTGCCATGGCCGGTATTTATACTACTACAACAAATCATGTGATCACGGCCGGTAAAAGACTGTTCTGAATCGCAACCTGGCTCGAATTTATACACGAGGCCCAGTCCAGACGGTTTAGAACCGCTATCCTGGTCCCTTCCTGCTCTGGGCCGTTGGCACAGTCTGTATTTATGGACTTCATGAGAGCTCTCAGCTTCAATCACGGCAATACATTATTGGTTGTTTATGAGTGGAGAGGAAGCCACGGTTTAGGTTTTATTTTCATATAAAAGCCGTTTGTTCTTGGCAAAATCTTGAGTGCATTTACAGTTGCTCACCGCATTCAGCCATCTTTCGCCTCCCGCAAGACTTACACACTTACATACATAACTGTTAAGTAAGCAAGCGTTCATTAATTTTCACAACTGCGAGTGACTTTTTTCCACACTTTAATGCTGTAAACCTTTCCGAATGCATTTCTGATGGTGATTCAACAACAATTCGCAGAAATGCGAAAGAATTAACGAAATTATTGCAACAGTGATGACTTTGCTGGAATTCAAGGGATCGCACTTCACTGCAAAAAGCATTATCTCAAATGAAAAGAATGACTTCAATAAAAGACCCGCAATGACTTTGTCTTCAGCGCAGCGCTTGCATTTCACTGGAAAAAGGTGAAGTTTTGAGAATAAAACAAAAACCATAACATCAGCGCGGAAATAAGTCAAGAATTGATTGCTGAAATCGAAGGATTGCGCGCGAATACGCGAATCGCAAAAGTCGGCTGCCTCGTGGCACCTAAGACAGATGGAGCCATTGAAGACAAGCTTGCAACGCGCTGATTATGATTGATGACTTAACACCCACAATGGCGTCAGCGTCAGCGAGCAGCGCAGCCTCAACTCACCTACCTACAGCCAAAGATGGCCAAAAGAATGAGACAATTGAAACGGAAATTATTATTATAGGCAAGCGACGGCAGACAGGACCCCGTTTCATTGGCGGCGGTAGGGGTTCAAAAGCTAAAAGCGCTTAAGCAGAAATGCGTTCTTTTTAACTGCCGCTACTTTAGAGCAGATTAAGAGCAGATGAAAGGCCAATGCACCTTCTCTCACCGTTTGCGCTCACCTTTGTGTCCCTTTTCAATTAGACTAGCGCTAGCATTGCTGGCTTTGAAAGTGAATTACCGGCGAGTTTGCTTTTATTTGCATAAATGACAATAGCAGAAAAAAGTGCGTGAATTTATTTTCTTTTCATGTTTCATGCTTTCCATTGTATTTTTTTCTACACTCTGCGCTCATTAGTCGTCGCGCGTTTCATGCATTTAAATATATTTTTTCTTCTATTAAATTTTCCTTCGCTCAAACACTTTTTCTATATTTTCCATTTATCCATTCTTAACTTTGTTTGTTTTGCTTTTCAGTTTTTTGCATGCAAATGTGCATTTATTTCCTGTTTTACGTAATTTACAACACCAACAAAGCGTGTCGCGCCAGCTAATGTAAATGACAACAAAATACGCAAGAAAAAACAAAAAAACAAAAATAAGTAAGGGCGCGCTAAGTTCGGGGGCAACCGAGCATTTTATACTCTTGCAACTTGCAGGCATCAAAGCCGGAGAAATACCTTATGGTGTAAAACGTCAATCAGAGGATTGGAATACCAGCAAAATACGAAAAAACTTTTTCGACTACCCAATAGATGGTTTGCAAATGGTTTTTAAGAAGACGTACATCAATTTATGTAGTGTGTAGATTTTAAATGAAGCTATTAACTGAAACTATTATCATGCCACTTACTAAAAAAATTTTCCCAGGATTTCATTCAGATACCTCACACACAATCACCAATCATATGGAGTAAAGTCAGCTGGATGTTCAAAAATCCTTATATCAGTTTTATGGTTTCACCCCCGGCTCACACAGCCTTTCTTGTGAACAGTTACCTAAACAAGACGGGCTCCCAACGTTTCCGTAGTCGCCCTACAGCCCAGATGTGGAGGGGCCACGCCCACTTTTTCAAAAAGTGTCCCCTGCAATTGCGATCTTCAAGTTTTTACTCAAGTTACAGCTTGCACGGACGAACGGCCAGATGGACAGACAGACAGTCACCCGGATTTCAACTCGTCTTTTCATCCTGAACATTTTATATATCTATGTATAACCTCTATCTCGATTACTTTTAGGTGATACTCACAACCGTTAGCTGAACAAAACCTTTATACCCTGTAACAACATGTTGCAAGTGTATACAAAAATGCTGTCCACCCACCTTGCAACACCGCCCCACCTGCGCCAGCAACCGCAAATACAACTGTTCGCGCGTACGTACATATGTAATCATGTTTGTATGGATGTGTGTGTGTGTGTGTGTGTACGCGTGCGCTCCCTCTCATCCAACTGACCGATCGCTTGTCTGACTGCCACTTTGGCTCGGGCATTCATTACAGACGCGCTGTCGTTGTCGTTGTCATTGCCTTTATTGCAGTTGCTCTGTCCACTATTGTTCTTGTTGTTGTTGTCGCACTCATTTGGCATTCCAAGTTCATGCGCTTCGTAATTATTCAATACGTCGCACGTGAGGCGCATCAACAACAAACAAACCGATGCCAAACCGAAGTTATGGTCGTCGCGAGTCGCGTCGCGTCTGTGACGCTGCAAGTCGGCCGATGTTGCTCGTCATAGCGTCTGCCTCTGTGTGTGTGTGTTTGCTGTTGCTGTTGTTTCTGCTGTAATCGGCTCTGCTTTCTGTCTGCTGCTATTAGTTGGCAACACTGTCGGCCGCAAAGCGCGACGCGGCGGTGAAATGCAGGCGATTTTTTTCTACATAATTGCTAATATTGTGTTTACACGACGGTTGTTGTTGTTGTTGTTGCTGTGTTTGTTTTGCCTGCCTGTTGGGCGGTATGCGGTGTGTCATTTATAAATGATGATTTGTTTGTTGTTGCTGTTGTATGCTGGTAATGCAATTTATTGGCAATTTGTTTGCATTTTTCATTTAATGGCAAATCCGCCACTGACACCGCTTTGACTTTAAAAAGGCATTCCGTCACTGGGAAAACTAAATTTGCTAGATATTTCAAAAATTAAGTTTGCAAATTAGCAAAGCGAAGTGAGGAATGCATAAAAATCAATTTGTTTAATTTCAGTTTAATTCACCAAAAACTTTGTGATACTTTGAAGAATGATTTTACACAAAAGAAACATTGTTAGTAAGCTTAGAACTATATATTGGGTCGTTCATTAAGTAGTTTCATTTTTATGCAATTTAAATACGTTTTTTTATTGTGTAAAACATTTATGAAATTATATGTATATTCTTCACTTTCTCTCATATTCTCCAATATTTTTGCTAACTTTCGGTGAAGAGTTAGGTTCCACACTCATAAAATGCTTGATCTTTGCAGTAAAAAACCGATACCAGTAGGTTTTGACGTTATGATTTGTGCTGTAGGTTCTGCCATCCAAAAAATTTTGCAGTGACCTGAACAAGTAAAAGTACTGAGGTGCAAGGTCTCGAGAATATGGTGTGTGTGGTAGCACATCCCATTGAAACTCCAAAAGGTTTGGCGAGTCATTAAATTTGTATCCTGTTGGAACATTAAACCTTTTCTATTGATCAATTCTGGCATTTTCCGTTTAAGTGCATCACTCAATTGATCCAGCTGATCACAATACACTTAACAATTAATTGTATATTGTCGGGAAAAAGCTGAAAACAAACGATCCCTTTGAAATCCGATCAAGCAGACCACATATTCTTTTGTTTAGTTACTTTCGATTTGGAAGTAATTTGCGCTGGTTTATACTACTTTTTAGATTATGATCTCTGGCGCTTTAGGTTCTTGTAAATAACATACTTTTTGTCGCCAGTAACATTGCGCTATCAAAGAGAATCACTTCCTTGACGTCTGATAATGCAAATTACTGTCGTTAATGCGACGAAGCAAATTTCTTTTTGCAAGAACGTGAGGAACCCATTTCACAGGCTTCGAAATTAATTTTAGGCGTTTCATGTGCTTATGAAGGGTCGCATTAGACAAATTTAATCTTTCAGCAAGCTCTCGAGTTTTGCATCGATCAACATCTTTATTTTATCCACATTGGCTTCAAGAGTCCTTCCAGGACGTGGTGTTTTCTTAAGATCGAAATTGCCGGAATGTAATTTTTCAAACCAATTTTGGCACTGGCGCTCGGTAACACATTTTCTCCGTGCACATCACAATTTCGCCTTGCCTGAACTGGATTATAACCCTTTTTTATAATTAAATACTAAAATACGCCGAAATCCTATTTGGGACCCTCCACTTTATACAGGCGACCAAAAAAAAAACTTTTCAAAAAAATGTAAGAAATTTTTTTTGCAAAGAAGCCTTATAATATATAGAATGGTAAAGCGATTTAGAGTGAAGTTAGCTGCGAAAAAAATCAATAAGATCAGCTGTCGTCGTCAAACGAAATTATTTATTGAACGCCCCAATATAACATAAATGATCGGCGTGACGAGTTTAGTTGATTAAGCTATGTTTGTGAGTATATTCTCTCAGTTTTTGTGAAATACATCTGAAATTTCGTACACATTCATATCTCCTCAAGGAGCTGTTCATTTGTCGCTATTGCCTATATCGATCCATAGCACATAGCTTCCATACAAACTGACAATAAATTTTTGCGTAAATCGTTTCACAAAGCAACGCTACAATCTCCGATCAAATTGTTTAGATCGGGCAACTGTAGCATATAGCTGTCATACAAATTGACAAATGAAAATCATATACATATATATATATTTTTATGCCTTTTTATACCGTAAGAAATGCACCTGTGAAGTGTATTATAGTTAGTTTCTAGATGTTTATTATAGAAGTATACCTTTTCGCTTGTTTCTCTTGAAAACTGCGTAAACCCTTGTCAGCAGGTATAAACCACCATACCTAAACATACAATAACGACCTTGCGTCGCATTCAACGCCAAGCAATAATCTCACAATAGACTGTTTTACAGCTCATCTAATTATGCGCTCAGCGTCAAAACAGGAGCCATATTCATGTCTGCAAGCCATAAACATCAATGAGCTAACTACATTCCGACACACACACACATCGACGTGGTATACTCTTACTTATGTATATATGTATGTATGTGTGAGGAAAGTAGAAATTCGTGTATGTTTAGTGAAAACAGATTTGCCGACGAAACGCCAAAATAAAAAGAAAACAGCACGAAAATGGTAATTTTCATTTTAATCTGCACAAGCTTTGTTGTTGCTGCTGTTGCTTTATTGTTGCTGTTGTTGGCTGTGTGCTAGCGCTACTATTGCTGTTTGCCGGCACGAAGTGTAAAGTCTGCACAAAATGTGTGAAATGCAAATATCCTGTCGGTGTCGGTCGGTGCAGACCGACGAACAGTCGGAAAATAGCATAGCAGCAGGCGCAAAGGTGAGCAGCGGCACGCATACACATACATACATATTTATATATATATATTATATATGATATGAATGTTGGATTGTAAAATTTGCTCATAAGTACATATGTTTGGCTAACTAACTGTATTCATATGTTCTTTTTTGTTTTTTTTTGTACGAAAGTATATTAAATTAAATTTCACACACATACATACACATACATGTTTGTATGATATATGCACAAATGTGGTATATAAATGCTTTATTGATTTAAGCACTTTGAAGTCATTCGTTTGAAAAATTGTGTCTACTCTTCAGGTAGTTTGGCGTTCTTATCTTCCCATTATCCTCTTACACTCCTCACCTTCTCTCAGCCTTCTTTCTGAGCGCATTTTCTTAGAATATTGATTTTGTTATTTGTGCATAAAATGTGCGTTTGTGTGTTCATCCATGAGTATATTGCACCCGGCGCTCAGCTTACCCGCATACTCCATAGTTGTTGCTGGTTTCCTACCCGCATAAAATCGTTCAATAATTTTTTAGGGGAAAAGTTTTGAAAAAGTTTTCTCTTTATCATTCTTTTCTTGGCACAGATTCGCAATTACTTTTAGAAATTTGCATAAAAAATATGTGTTGAGCGTCGAAAATTAACGGTGTCATAAATATGAAATAACAGTTGTTATACTATGTGGCAAAATGCCTCTACATTTTCATCATTTATTCATATAGTTGCCTGCGATTAGGGGTGTAATCAGTTACGAGTTTCCTAAGCTCACACATTTTCTTACAAAATCTTTCGCTAAGAACTACATATAGTACAATTACAACAACCCAACTCCCTTTTAGTTGTTGATGAAACTTCCATCTTGTCTGCTGCTAGATCTAGACTTTGTCTCTGGCTACTTCTTTAAAAATTGGAAGGCTAGGACCAATTATTTCCTACAACCGCCGTAGGTTTTGATCCCACCGCATACTGCCGCCTCAGAAGTATCGAAATCCTATAGACAACTCTCAACGTTTACTTAAAAACAAAGTTTTTCATGGATAACTAAGTGATCAACTCTAGTCTAAAGTGGTTCCTGATGATGGTTACCCACCCTCACAAGTTCGCATAACGGGTAGTTTAAATATGTAGTATTTATACACAGAGCAGAGTATATTAAGTTTGCCACGAAGTTAGTAACAAGTTAGTAACCTACTAAAGTATACAACCATATACAAGGTTAGTCCGGAAAGTAAAAGGACTGATTTTCTTCCGCCGCGACTGTACTTCGGAGCGTGCGCGCACCGACTGGATTCGGTAGAGGGCGTTCCCAGCTAACGAACGAGCGGCTGGTCAGTTGTCTACGAGCACCTGGAGAGTCAGAACAAACAATTTCGCGCGACGTGCTTCTCTGAGTGGTGTAAGCCGAAAATGCATCGTTCTTTAGAGCAGAGGTACGCGAATAAATTCTGTGTGAAACTCGGTAAATCTGCGACAGAGACGTTTGATATGATCAAGGAGGCTTATCCAGATATTGCTTTAGCAAGAAGTGGAGTGAAAAAAGAGACAATCTTCCGAGTGGTACACGACGGCGTCTTCTCCCCCAAAAAAAGGAAGAATGCGCAAATCCAAAGGGAAAACGATGCTCATTGTCTTTTTTGACATCAAAGGCATCGTCCACCATTAACTTGTTCATCCTGGACAAACCGTCAAACGCCAAGTTTTACGTGGAAGTTCTCAAGATACTCAAACGAAGGGTCAATAGGGTCCGACAAGACATCGCAGCCAATTAAAAGTCGCACCACGACAACGCTCCGGCTCACACCGCCTTTCTTGTGAACAGCTACCTATCCAAGGTCGGTATCCCAATGCTTCCGCAGCCGCCCTATGGCTAGATCTGGCCCCAACGAACTTCTTTTGTTTCCTTTCCTGATAAGCTCGCATTTTGAAATGACAGAGGAGATCCAAGCAGCACCTCGGCTCTGAAAGCTATTCCGGAGATAAGATACGAGATCTACGGGTATATTGTTATGATCGGATCACTACAGCATATATGTAGCTGTCATACAAGCTCAACGATGAATAATAACTCTCTTATTTGACATGATATTAACAAGACTTTTTCTTATTTTTAAATGTTATTGACAAATAATATTTCTGGTGAAAATTTAAGTTGGTTACTGTGATTCTACGAGTTTTTGAGTGCCAGCTGAAAATCACCACAATCTATATTAAACTCTAAGAACAATTTACGAAAATTTCCCTCAAATATGCATGTGATATTCGAAACCTCGAGACTCTCAACCACATACTGTGAACTAAATTCGGTCAAACAATGTCTAAAACACAAAAAGATTGCTATCTTCTCATCCAATAATTCCCAGCAATCAATTGCATTTCTTCGGCCATTAAATTATTCAAGTCAATAATTTGCTTCAATGTTTTTTTGCTCGCACTTCAGCTAAGCCGCCAGCAAAATAACATGCCGAACAATACGGATTTTCAATTGCTTTAATATTTGATTACCATAACAATACATTTTCGATAGGCACACACACACACACACACACAGACACACATATGCAAACATTTGTCGTCTGCTGACACAAAAGTATTTCATGTGTTTCTGCTCGTGCACAAAGGACTTTTCACTATTTATTTATCGAACACTTCTGTGTTTAACAAAAGTTTCAATAGCAACAACAACAACAGCAGCCCAGAGTCTGTACAATCCCAATTCAATTGAATACATTTTATTGTCGTCGTATTGTGGAAAACTTTTTCGTAATGAATTTATCAGCTCAATACAATCTTTGTCGCCGCTTCAGTGACTTATTTTCGAAAATGCAGCATCGTTATAGTGCACACACACACACACATGCACAGCTGCAGTTATGCAACAGCCGAATTGGCCGTTTGGCATTTTTACATATTGTTGAACAACAACAACAACAACAGCAACCGGCAACGATATGACTCTTGGCATAGAACAGATATTAGTACTCATGTGACACCGCTTACTTTCATGCACATACATACATACATATGCTTATATACACATGCACTCTAACATTTATGTATGTGGTTGTTGTTGTTCGCTGCAAAGATTGTAAATTTTATTTTATTGCATTTTAATGTGTCTCTCTGCTGGAGTTGGAGTTAAATTGACTCGGTTGCTTGCCAACGCCGACGTAACTGTCAGTCGCCAGCCGCCAGCAGCATTTATATATATGTATGTATGTATATAATTGTGGTGCACATAAGACATTTTCAAAGGTTATTTTACTAATTCGTAATTCATATAAAAATGCACATGTGTGTGTGTGTGTGTGCTATTGATATATCGTCTGTGTAGTTTCATTAAGAATGCCTTCGTTGTAATGAATGTTCTTAATTATGTGAGAAATGATGATGACGACGCTGCCATTTAACAGGTTCATGGGTGGTCGAACAATACAAAATTACAGAATTCAATTGTCAATGCATCACTGAGTGTGTTACGCTGTTGTACCTACGTATGTATGTATGTATGTACATATGTACTTACATATACATACATATGTTATAAATAAGCGCATGCAATTTGTACCCAGCAGAGAAAATGCATATTAATTGGAACACTCGAGGTGGAAAATAATTTCAAGTGATTTTTTTAAGATTATTAAAAATTGTAAAATAATAAACTTCGAAAAATCGTAATAAATTACTTGGATAGTTAAACCACCTAATACTGCCTCTGCTACATAAAATCGGAGCTATAAGAAGAAAAGGTGGATTTTTTTCTGCAAGGTACAATACAGAAAAGTACCGTTCATTCGAAGCATCTTTCATACAAGATTTTATAAAAATTATTCATTGTGACAAAAAAGTGCTTGGAAATTGTAATTTACATTAAATTTAAACGAGCTGAAGACCATCCCAAAAAAAGCTTATGAAAAGTGTTTCGAGGACTGGAAAAATCGTTGGCATACATAAGTATTACATATTTCATATAGTGTAGATTAGATACTTTTAAGGCGACAAAATAAATATGGTGGAATAATTACATATTTTATTTACAATTTCCGGGTACTTTTTTGTCACAATATATATAAGTATAGTCCAAATTCTTAATATTTGTTTTCGCCTGATACAGTGAAAAGTCGGTTCTTAGACACCTCAATGAAATTCTCACCAAATATGAGCTCCAAATCATAACGGGAAAGTCTCTCGCCTTATAGTTCTCTATATTCCTCTTACTATTAGATAGAAAAATTCATACTCCACTTTAAATTACTAAAATTTATATCGGCATATAACATTTTCAAGCGTTTTTTTTACTATGCCATTATAAATCAAAATGAAATACATATTGACCCATACCAAACTTTATTGTTGACTGACTGAGACTGAGACTTAACACACACAATCTTATTCCCTACCATTGAACTGTGTTCCTATTCTACTCAAAATCAACCCCGACTCCCTTAACTGCTGGATTTTGATAAGAGTTCACACGTTGTGAAATCGTGCCTTAAAGCGGACTAGTTCCGCTGTAAGTCCACAGCAATATTTCCTGCTTAGCATTTTATGCGCAATTGCATGAATTAGCCGATCAATGTCAAGCGCTTTATCATGGGAATTTCATGACAAATTGTGCATAAATATTCGCAAATATATGCATGTGTGTGGCATAACTATTTTTACATGCATAGACTCAGATACAGCACTTTGTTCTTGCGCATTTGCTGCATTTCGATCAATTATATTTATTTTTAAAATCTATAGATCCAAGATTTTTTACTATTTTCACATAAACAGCTGATCTTTTTGAAGTTTTTCGCAGCTAACTTCATAACCATAGTAAGACTTCTTTGAAAAAAAAAAAATCTTAAATTTTTTGAAATAGTTTTTGTTTAGTGATCTATCTAAGGTGGAAGAACGAAAATAGCATTTCGGCGTATTTTACTCCATTTCTCTATCGAAAGCGTAGAAATGCAGTTCAAGCAAGGCGAAAGTTATGTATGTGATGTGTACGGAGAAAAGATGTGTTGACCGAACGCCAATGCCTAAATTGGTTTGCAAAATTTCGTTCCGGCAACTTCGGTCTTGGGAAAGCACCACGTGCCGGAAGGATTCCTGAAGCCGATATGCATAAAATAAAGTCAATGGTAGTACAAATCGTCGAATAACTACTCGAGAGTTTGCTGAAAGATTAAATTTGTCTAATGCGATCCTTCATAAGCACATGAAACGCCTAAAATCAATTTCAAAGCCTGTCAAATGGTTTCCTCATGTTCTTACAGAATAAAATTTGCTTCGTACTATTAACGACTGTGATTTGCTTATCAAACGTCAAAGAAGTGATCCATTTTTGAAGCGCTTTGTTACGGACTACGAAAGGTATGAGAATGTAAAGCGCAAGAGATCATGTTGTAAAAGTATCAACTAGCTCAAACCACTTCGAGGATCGATAGTAACCAAAAAAGGGTTAACTGACTGTTTGGTGAGACTTGGAAGGTTTCGTTTATTTTGAGCTTTTGTTCGACAATGCTACGATTAATTCTGAATTAATTATAATTTTGGGATCAGCTGAACGAATTGAGTGATGCACTCAAAGCAAAACGGCCAGAATTGATCAATAGAAAAGGTAAAGTGTTCCAATAGAATAATGCGAAACCTCATACAAGTTTGATGACTCGCCAAAAGCTTTTGCAGCTTGAATGGGATGTGCTACCACACCTAAAACATACTCCAGTTTTATTGCCTTCGTACTATTACTTGTTCGGATAACTGAAAATTTTTGAATGGAAGAACTTTCGCTTGAAATCAGGACGTCAAAAACTACTTGTACCGGGGTTTCGTCTGAATGGTTCAAGCATTTTATGAGCGTGAAATCAATCTCTTGCCCGAAAGTTAGCAAAAGGTATTGGATTAAAATGGAGAAAATATGTATAATTTCATAAATTTTTTACACACTAAAAGAAGCCGTGTTTAAATCACACAAAAAAAGAACTTGTTTAGTGTAGGACCTAATAGGTTCACCGACGTTGGTTTACTATATGCATATTGCTTGCTTAGGGTATAATTCCTGCATAATACCTTTGCTGGCACTGAGTAGACTCCATTTGTTTTTCAGCATGTTTTTTGATTGAGAGAGTTCCAATCTACATCATTTACATGTGAAGGTTGTTCTACGCAGCCACTTATTCTATATATTACCGATAATTTTTGAAAAATATCATGTTTTCCGGCAAGAAAGACTCTATGTTGGGCCATTGGCTGGCATTAGTGGCATTCAATTTCCATTATACAATCATAGAGCAAGTCAGTGTTGATACACAAGACGTTTTGTGAGATGACAATATGAAGATTTAGATTCAAATATTGCATAATAGTCAATATGTTGCTGGATTCTGCAAATAATTGCAAATTATAGCTTCAGAAAAAGTAAGGATCACCTTTTGGAATACTTTCATTAATTGCAGGGCTCTTATTGGAGCACCCTGAATTTATATTATTTTGGTAGACCAACAAAACAATAAAGTATTTTTTTCAAAAATGTGTAGAGCAAATATTTTTTACAACCGTTGTGGCTTCAATGCAGCAAATGCTGCCAAAACACATCTTTAATTTAACAGCTTGGGAATTGCTTAAAGCTTCTGCGAAAAACACTTCGAAATGCCGCTCATTTGTGAAAATTTCCTGAACATTCATTTTCACTCAACCAAAAATTTCAAATGTTGCATGATGGTGTGTACGCAATCCGAACGAAAAAATGCGCAACAAATCAGCAACATTGTAGAAATGTTGTAGCCAACATTGTTGACTGCCTGCCTGGCTGCCCGCCTGGTGGCTGGCCTACCGCCCTCGCGGCCGAGCTCGGAGCTCGTTACTCGCGTCGGTTTGTCAGCGCGTTTTATGCGCATATTTACTGTGTTAACATAAATTCCTGCTGCTTGTTTTTTGTACGTTTTTCATTAAAGTGTTGTTGCCCCAAACGAATGGCAATGCAAAATTTACAACTTCAGCCAAGCAAATGCGCGACCAAACGAAGCGTTTTTTTATGTTGAAAGAACGAAGAATTTAACTGCCGACACATACACAGGAGATTTGCAGTGGCTGGCAGCATGTGCCGTGAGAGGAGGGAAGAGCGGTGGCGGCGGAGTAGACGATGGGGAGCGCTTTGCGCGAGCGCTGCGCTGAGTCAGCAGTATTACTCCAAAGCGATTGGCAGCAAGTGACTCCAAATGCCACTGTGATGGCGCAACAAAAACAACGGCAAATGCGACTGTTGCCAATCCACAGGCAGGCAGCAAACCACACACATACATAGACGCATATGCACATACGCTCACATCGCTAGGTAGCGCATGAAAGCGAATTGTGTGTGAAAGATGAGGAGCAAGGACGAATGCGAAGTGGTTGAAGTCGGTTGGTTGTGTGGCGGCGGTGTTGGCCGATAAGAGTGAATTCCATGTGGCAGCAATGGCACATAAATTTTTTATGAAGCCGCAGCGGAGCGAAAGTGGTAAAGGAGGAGCGCCACAACCAACTTAAGGAGCACACAAAAGCGAAGTTGAAGTTGCATGTGAATGTGAATGCGTAAGTAGTACACACACACACACGCGCACAGCCACCGACACTTATTTGCAGCTTTAAAATATGTACATAATATAAATTCATTTCGAGTGTAGGTAAACGTGTTGGGAAGTTCTGCAACTTAACCCTTTGATGACTTTAATGTGCATAAGGATCCTTTCCGGGAAGGCGCTTATGCGTTGCCCGAAAATGAAATGAAGCAACAACACGGCACGAAAGGTAGAAATATTGAAATGCAATTTAAGCGCAAACGGAAACAAAAACACATTGAATACCAAAAGAGCGCAAGCAAATGAGCAAAGGAAATTCGCAAAAACTCGCGCAGTGCCGTTAATTATGGAGATTATTGTTGAATCTTGTTGCTATTGGCCAAAAAGGCAACCAAGGCCGCCAGCTCATATGCAAAGGTATGCCAAAACTAGGCTCGGTCGCGCTGTAATTCGAAGAATATGCAGGCATATTTACAGTCCACATTTGTTGGCATGTCAATTGGCATAACGAATTGGCAAATCGAAGCCTTCACGCTTTAATTCTTAACTTCAGTTACACAGCTTACTTGGTGCGATGAGAACAAGGCTAGTTTTGTTAAGAATGCAAGCAAATATCTGACTTCGAAAGGAAATTTGTTTAGGCACTTCGGTTTTAAAAGGATCTGCTAGACTACGCCACGAAGAAAATATAAAACTCGCTAATAAATGACAAAGGAATGGGTAAAAGGTAGCTCTAGACTGTTCCCACGACCATCTGATCACTCCAAAAGAGTGGTTGCTTTCCTCTTCTGCATCCTCCGGGGGATACTGAGTCGAAACCTTCATAGCTGGAGTGTGCTAATCCATCCGGACAACATGACCTAGCCAGCGCAGCTACGGTCTCTTAATTCGCTGTAATAAGTCAATGTCGTCGTATATCTCGTACAGCTCATCGTTTCATCGACTGCGGTATTCACCGTTGCCAAAGTGTCTGAAACCTCGTTTGATATCGAACGGATCGAAGAGGTCCTTCTCGATCCTGACGCAGCTTTTGGTATTGCTCAACGTCAGTTTACACGACACATGGGTCTACGTAATCGGATCGGACTCGGATTTTGATGCGGACAAAGGTTATCAGCTTGGCAGCATGCCTCCAAATTACTTCAGGGATGTTTCATTGCGCTAAAATATTAAGAACAACGCATCTATAGACTGCAAGGCTATCGCGAAACTCTGTAGAACCTGTACTTCAGATAAATTTGTGCAAATTAATAACAGGAAATTAAGATCAACTTTTAAGAGAACTAGAAGAAGTTTGAGCGCCGGGTAACGACCTCCAGGTAACTAATTGTCACTAATGGATCTTCAAGCAATTTTCCGAAATTTCGAAAGCTTTGCATAAACCGTCAAAATTTTTCCCCATCGGAGGTGACTGACTGAGTTATAGATTTTTGAAAGAATATAAAAACTTCGAAGAGATCTCATGGATTATAGTCGAAGTTGTCACTAACCTACTGGATAGCTGGGCTTCGCGGAAGCTTGGCCAGCGCTGAGTCGGTACATGCGCTGTCGCAAAAGCCTTTTGACCTAAGATCGGTCGCAAGATCTTACGATCTCTTTGCCCTCAGTAAGGATAGCTTCTGCTTAGTTTTGGGGCTTTTAAATTTTAACTCGGGTCTTAAATCTTAAGATAGACAAATTTTTCAGATTTGTGGATTATAAAGAACTGGACTCTACGAAATGAAGTAATCTAAAATACCAGCATCCACACAGCTTTTACTGGACTATCATCGACCTATATAGCGATCATTATGATTCTAATAATCCCATTCCCACGACAGTCGGGTCTACGTAATCGGAACGGACCCGATTTTTATCCGACCAAGGACTGTAAACTCGGCATAATTCTACCGCTACAACAACAACAACCTTTAATAACCTTACAGCCTTTAGGCATTGCAATTGCAACCCTCGTATAACTAATAGTCCCTCCAATTTATGTGTCAATTTGGCATTCTAAACACAAACCCCTAAAACTATCGCTCTCAAAGGCATAATACCAAAGAAAAATTTTCTGTGCTATCACTTGATTAATTTTTTAATCAGACATACATACATACGTTTTCCCAGTGCACCAAGTGAATACTTGAGATAGCAAACTCCTCACTTTAAATTCACTAGCATGTGCCCCTTAATAGTTGCCACCGCAGAGTTGTGCAAGAAACTTTCAACTTACATACTCGTGCGCTGTCGGCAGACGACGAACCATAGTTCACATGCTGTAAGTGCTGCGAGTGTACGTACGACAGCCAGACGTGGGGGAGGAAGTCTATTTCACTTCTGCTAAAGTACTTGTCAGCTGTGCCGCCGCCTGTTCGCCTCCTGTCTGCCTGCCAGCCTTCTATGAGTTTTACACTCGGCACACTCTCTATTCATATGTTAATTTGCCTGTCGCCAAACTACTCTACGCTACTCCACCATCAAGTCGACTCCATTGTTTGGGTGGCATTGTTTGTCTTTGGCCGTTGAACACGAGAATGCTTTTTGGCGTTGCTTGGCGGCTGTATGCTGGCAAACGCGCTTCCCCTCCACACACACACACTGCCATCGCCAGTGGAAGGTGTGGCGCCGTGCAGGGGCACTTTCTTTCAACGCTGGGGTTGAGACGATATGCCAACGCTGCTCGCTCATATTCATATTCAAATGATGCTAAGTAATTTTCTCTAATGAGATATTAAGTAGATAGCTGCGAAAATAGTTATTAGCTTTTTAGTTGTCTGAGGAGTGACAGTTGGAGGTGAAGTGTCTTGCGACAGGGTATACAAAAGTTTATGTGATGGAGTGGTGTATGGTTAGCCTAGCTTTAGGTGTTTAGGAAAATAGTCGCAATCGCATATCTGATTATGTTCAGTGCGCCGAATATTAGCGCGCCGGGGTAAGAAATGTAGACAGGCGCGTGTCTCTACTTTCGGGCGCATTAAATCTTGAATTATTACGACTCTGGGGTTCGCTTTGCAATATTTTGCTCTAGTTGCTTTGAACTAATATATGAATTGCATCATTGCTGATAGTATTGAGTTCTTACGACTGAGAAAGCTGTCGCCTAACAACCATATATTTTGTGGGAATATTTTAATATATTTCCACATAGGTAAACAATTCCTTTTTAAAACCAAAATATATATGTACATACATTAGGGTGGGTCACAAAAAAATCGATTGCTAATTTTTCGCTTCGTATAATATTCCGTCGGAATACTTTAATATATTTTCACATAAGTAAAAAATTTTTTTTAAAACCAAAATATGTATATGTATTAGGGTGGGTAAAAAAATTGAATGTTTCTGTTTCGCTTCGTTTGATATTCTGTCGGAATACTTGAATATATTTTCATATAGGTAGAAAATTTTTTTTAAATCCAAAAACATACATTAGGGTGGGTCAAAAAGACGAATTTTTATTTATCGTTTTGTATAATATTCTGTCGGATTACTTTAATATATTTTCACATAAGTAAACAATTTATTTTCAAATCTAAAATATATACATTAGGGTATGCCAAAAAAAACGAATTTTTATTTTAGACTTCGTATAATATTCTGCTCCCACAAAAAAAAATTAATTTTATTTTTTGCTGCGTTTATGAAAAGTTGGTTGATAGACACCTTCAAGAAAGACTTCCCAAGTATAAGCTCTTAATTGTAACGGGAAGGTCCTCCGCCTAACGGTTTTTAATTTTTCCTTATTATCAGTTAGAAAAATTCATATTAGTGCTTCTAGCTACTTAAAGACATATTTTGTTTTATGGATTTTGTAGAAAATAGAATGCTCGTCGAAAAAGTTCGAATACATTTTTTTAGACCTAACATTTAACTGTCGAATTTGACTATTTCAAAGAATTTTGGTTTTCGTTTGATTTTTATAACTCATTGAAAAGAATCCTGTTGAATTGCAAAGCATACGTTAGGTTTATGAGAAATTTTCTGAAAAAAAGCTTTTCATTTGGTTGTTTTTCAACCACCCTAATACATATATTTCATTAAGTGCATTTAAGTGTTCTCTTCAAATTTAATGGGTAATGTTGATTATCATTCGAAACACTTTTTAGAATTCATTTTCAGAAGATTATCTCTTCCAAGGTTCAAGTCGAAGCGGGATTGTCCTCCTAGACTTTAAACTTTACATATCCCCACAAAAAAAAGTCTAACGATGCGATATCACACGATCTTGGTGGCAAAGTGACCGGCCCAAAACGTGAAATTATCTACTCACCGAAGTATTTTCTCAAAAAATCCATTGATTGATGGGATGTGTTGGAAGTGGCGCCGTCTTGGTAAAACTAAATGTCGCCGAGATCATGAACTTCAATTTCAAGCATCAAAAAGTCGGTTATCATGGCGCGACAACGGTCGCCATTGACGATTACGTTCTCACTAGCAGAAGAAAATATGGACTGATGATTCCACCGATCCACAAACCACACCTAACCGTTGTTTTTTTCTGCATGAAATAGGAGCTCTTGAATCTCTTCAGATTGCTCTTCGTTCTAAATACGGCAATTTTGCTTCTTCACATACCCATTGACCCAGAATTGGACCTCAAAAACGTCGGATCCTCTTGAAACTTTTCAAGAGCCCATAGAGCAAATCGATGTCGCTTGGGAGTGTCGAGCGACCTCAGTTCTGTATTTTGTTTGCTTTCAATTTAAGATCTCGACGTCAAATGCGCCAAGTTCTTGAATACGTCAGTCCGAGTTGCTGCGAACGGCGCCGAATAGACTGTCCACGGTGTTCGTGTACACTCTGAGCTATGGCGGCTATATTTTCTTTAAAAATATCATGACAGCTTGACACGACTCAAGCGTGATCTGTCATTGAAAAAAGTACCTCTAGAGGATGACCCTTTATAATAATAAACCAATAAAAATAAATGAGCGTAAAATACGAATTGAGTGTATTTAGAACTACAAATTCAAAGTCCTTTCAAGCACTCAACTATCTACCAGTCGATGTTATGGGATTAGTCTCATTCATATTTTTTCCAATTTTTTTCAAATTTCATTTTTAATTTTTTCAGAATCTTTCTTCTTAATTTTTTTTTTAATAGACGGCTGCATCTGTTCGCTGCCGCACTTGAGATAAATCAACGCCGAATTTAATATTACGGGGAAACGTGCAATAAAACACTAAATTGAAAATCAAAGGATCAACCCGGTAACTAAGCGCAGAGTTCAGCGGCAACTGACAACGTCATAAATGCACAAATCCACACACACACACACATACAGAGGGTGTGGGAAAAGTTAGACACAATGTGCAGCACGGTCCCTTCAACTTCTAACAAGTAAATGTTTTTTGAACTACTTAATTGTCTGAATCTCTTCGTGTCGTGCAGTGAAATCCTTTTATCATAAAAAAATCACGGCGGCAATAAAGATTTTATTAAATGTTTTTCCTGAAATTTTTTTAATCTAATTTAAATTGTATACTTTCAGATTGTTGATATTTTAAATGGATTTTAAATTGAATTTACAATCATTGAGAATTCCGGTGGCGGCGCACACAGACGCGCGGCTCGCGAGCGAGCAAGGGCGAAAGCAAAGGTGCCTTTGGGTTGTTTATTTGCTTGGTAAGTGTGTGTGTGTGTGACAGTGGAAGAGGCGCGGTAGTGCCGTGGGCTTGCGGCGCGGTCGAGTCGCGAGCGAAAACAAATGTATGCAGAGAAGAATATGGTTAATAAAGCAAGGCGCATAAAAAAAATAAAATCAAAATAACCATTTCAAAGGGAGCGCGCAGGGCGGAGCAGCTGAGAAAGTAATAAAACGAAATAAGGGCAAAAATAAAATATGAAAAATTAAATAACATAAAAATAACACGAAAGCTAATAGGAGCAAGCAAAAGCGAAATGAAAAAAAAACGACAGACGAAAGCCATAAAGTGGCGAATATGGCAACAATGAATGCTTTTTGTGCTTACCACACGTAGTCGAGCGCTAGGAAGCGCATAAATGAGCCGGCAGGAATGTTATTGTTTTGTGGCATGTTACAAAAACTATAAAAATTTAGACGCCTATGGATTTTAGTGCCTTCTTGAACTCTATAAGATGAGCCTAAATTACGAAATATCTTCCAGATTGACAGAAATGCCACCTTTTTCGATTTGGTGGAAATAAAAATAACATTATGAGAATGCCAGAACTCTATTAGAATATTTTTACAAGTTTAGAAAGTATAACTCTTCCTAAAATTGCAAAAAAGAAACTTCCGACGATTTTGGTCTAGAGTAGGGTTGAGTAGAGTGGCTGTCTGACAACGCACAGGCTTTAAGAAGGTCCCTTGTGATACCACCGGGACTAAAGTCCCCTCAGTCTATTATCGTCCCTCTGAATCACCCCGTGCTTTTGAAGAAGTTCATCAATACGACAACTTTTAGCTGTGCCACCTCCGAGACATCGTCAAGAAACCCTTGGCCGATGGCTGCGATTGTTTTTCTATATAGAGCCTTACATTTGTATAGAAGATGTTTTATAGTCTCCTCTTCATCTACCACTTGACAGATTGGCATTACTGCCAACTAGGCAGCGACTTGTAAGCACTCCTATTAGAGCCTGTTCTCGTTAGTTCAACTGCTTCACAGTTCCCAGGGAGATCACTAAGTTCTGGAACCCATTGCAGGTTTATCGTGAAATAGGATGCTAGTTCCACTAAGAGATCAAAGCATTCTTTCACTAATTTTGATGAAACCCTTAAAGACTTTACGCTTTTCAAAACCGTCGGCCTTCTTCTTCTTTATTGTCGTTGGAGGATGGAGCCATGTGTAGAAGTTCACACTAGTGAGGAAAATTCACTTGGGAGTCGTCATTACCTGCCTCAAGCAGCTCACGGCTTTTGGTCTTAGACCAAGTATCATTTGGTCAATGTTTAGGCTACATTCGTTTGAAGGCGGAACATCCCTCCCTAGGTTGTTCGCTGGTTATGAAATTTGACTCGTAAAAACATCTCAAATGAAAAGAAGCCGCCGGGCTATCTGTAACAAAAAATATATTCTTTCTTGTGTGCACACGCCTTCCACCGCCTCCACATCCGTATACACTTTTATCCCAGCGCCCTTGTCCGCATCGCCCCTTTCCAACTCTTCTCTGGACAATATTCGGGGACCGAATTCCAATTCAACTTTATAGGATTTCGAAAGTCCGTGGTAATTGGAAGAAACGGGAACTTTTTAAGCATCATGGAATGATCCCTGTTCTTGTTCTTCTTTACTGGCGTAGATACCGTTTACGCGGTTGTAGCCGAGTTAACAACAATGCGCCAGTCGTTTCTTCTTTTCGCAATGTGGCGTGGAGGTCTTTATCTTCCTCTGCTTCACCCAGCGGTTACAACGTCGAATACTTTCAGAGCTGGAGCGGACACGACCTAGCCAGCGTGTTTCGCAGATCCTTTCTCTCGAAAACTCGTAACGTCGACTCATCAGATGTTGTCATCGTCCATGCCTCTGCACCATATAGCAGGACGGAATATTGAGCAACTTATAGAGTTTGGTTTCTGTTCGTCGAGCGAGGACTTTACTTATCAATTGTTCGAAGTAGCACCTGTTGGCAAGAGCTATTCTGTGTTGGATTTTCAGGCTGACATTATTACTTGCGGCTAAAGGGATTTCCTAAGTCCAAGAGCTGACTTCGCAGCCAGTTATTTACAAAACAAGGCTGTTGGTTGTAAGTGTAAAATTGCTTTTGGTGCCTGGCTTGGTGTGGTTCTGAGAGCTCCAATGAATAAATCCACTGGCTGTTCTTTGTATGATTTCCCTACACTTCTTTTCTCTTAGCTCCAAATTCTTGGGAGAGCCCACTTTTTAAACCGTTTATTAGCAGTTTTCGTTCACTTGCTGCTTTCCCAATGCTCACCATTTCCTTGAGGGCATTACTTAGTCCTGCTACTGTTTATGCTGAGTCTGTTCCGTTTGTAAGTAGCTTGCTTTACTTGCTGCTCGTTTGGTGATGTAGCAACAAACAATTTTTTTATTACCTTTAATATGCTTGTTGCTGCCACATACGAAGGCGTCCAAACAGGCATATACTATACGCTCGTGTGCGATGCTGCATAGACGTCTGCTTGCAACATTGTGTGTTTGCGTGTTGCTACATTTTGTGTTGGAGTTCATGGCCGTTTAGTGGCAGCGACAACCGGAGCAGCAGCCAAAGAACAGCGCCAACATGTTGCCGGAATATTACTGACGTATGTATGTATGTATGTTTGTACAAGAAGTTGATTTAGTACGTGTGTGCGGTGCATGTTGCAGGTTGCCCAACAAGTTTGTGCAAATATGTTGCACATGTAATAACAAAACAATAACAAATGTTGCATGTGCAACATAAAAAGCGAGAATGCCGTAGCATAAGTAAGAAATAAGGAAGCAATCAGTCGGCGGCGATAAGACCAGGAAAGCAGGCGAGCAGCAGAAATACACAGCGAAAGAAGCGGGAGATATGAGATTGCAATATTGATTTGCATTTCGCTTGGCTGCATTGTTTCTGCACGGCGCTCGAAGAATGAAGAATGGAGGAAAACGTGCGAACTCGATTTCGGCAAGGTGAAGGAGGGATTGCGCGTGCTTGGTTGAAGCAGTGCGGCATGGGTCAGTGCTAAACGGTGGGTACACAACACCAGACGTTTGTGCGATGTGTGGAGATCGCACGAAAATAATCAATGAAACTAGCGTCTGATTCGCGTGCAGTTGTAGTGTGTCAATGGAGAACGGTGGGTGCACCGTAGTCAGCAACCGCAACGAGAAAGGTAAGCACCAGCTTTTACATAACAATGACCATCAGCCATGGACGAAATTATCATAAATTGCAAAGCAGCTCCAGCTTAGATCTCCAGAACCACGAACCGCGCGGTTTGTGCGCACAGACAACAACGTCTTACGTACAAGGTAGCCTACTACCTGCAGCAGCAACAAGAAAGCCATTTCTGAAAAAATTCCAAAATTGCGAAGACAATAATCACAACAAATCGCGTGTACGCCAAGTGTCGACGAGTGGGTGTGTGAGACGGCGGCGGGTAATGGCGCAACGCGGTGTGGAGTTGAATGTTTGGCTGGTCGCCGCCACCACTTGTCGTGCAATCGTACCATGCACATGTGCTCGTGCACTTACGCGAGTACCCCCACCACGAGTGCTTTATGTGGCCAACAATCGCGCGCTTGTTGTTGTACATACATATGTATGTATATTTGTTCGCGTGTATTTACTGTTGATCGCGCGTTGTTTTCGTAGTGGCTCGGTGCGCCGCTCGCTCACTTGTTTGCCGAGCGACGTTATCTTGCTTCTTTCATATTTTTTATTTCTACGTACATTTTATTGTGGCAGGTCAGTTCAGTCATTAAATAACAGCCAGCGCAGGCAACTCGAAGCAGTGGATGCCAAAAGAAAAACAACACCAACAACAGATGACGCCAAATGACAGCGGTAAAAAAGCAAAAAGCAAAAAACAGAAAACGAAAACAATTTGCAGAGTTGACGACAGCTCCGCAAACGACAAGAGCGCGAAAGGAAAAATAAATTAGAAACACACACACCAGCACAGAAATAGCAAAATCAGAAATAAATTAATAAAAGTAAGCATTGAAATGGAGAACACAAATGCAAACAAAACGAAATAAATGGAAAATTAAATGAAATAATACGCGAAAGCAATCAAGAGGATGAAAATACCGGGGAGCAGTGAGCGGTGGCAGCAGCAGCAGCCGCGCAATTTATGATGGAATTGAATGCAGGCGCTGATGGTCGCTCAAGAATAGATTATGAAGACAGATAACGTACATACCTACAACAGCAAGGCAAAAAAAAAAAAAAGAAATAAAAAGAAAAAAAGTAGAAAATCGAAGAAAAAACAGCGAGATTCCGTGTTGCTTAGTGGCTATGCAAACTGTGTGAAGGCTGACGCTGACACACTGGTGGTTGTTCTTTTTTGTGGCACAGTAATGTTGTGAGCGCGATGGTGCCGCAGTTGATGTACTGCTAACTGCTTTTATTATACATTTGTATGTGTGTGTGTACTGAAGAATGAAGCTGAACATCGGAGTAACATCTTCGATAATAATTGTACGCCGTGACGACTTAAAGTGATGTAATATTGTGGTGGCACTCATTTTGTGAGTAAATACATACATATGAGAAATAAAAAGAAAAAAAGGAGGCTTCGGCTGGTGACCCAGAAATACTTATTGTATGTATATAAACTTGTAAAGAGAACCATATTTTTTGGCTTAATATGCTTCTTCTCAAAAGTTCATACGAGTTGCTTTGGATTTATCAAACTTTGGAAAGTGGCGAATCGAACAGGCAACTGCGATAAATCGCATACATACATAGTAAAATAGACATAGGTTAGAATTCAATAATAAAAATTTAATGTGGTTTTCCACAGGATGACATTGACATATTTCAATGAATTAGGAGACAGCGGCTACGCTGGCTAAGTCATGTCGTCCGAATGGAAACGCTCCAGCTCTCAGAGTATTCGACGCAGTACCTGCCGGGGGAAGCAGAGGAGGAGTAAGACCTCCACTCCGTTGGAAAGATCAAATGGAGAAGGACCTGGCTACACTTGGTATTTCGAATTAGCGCCAAAAAGCGAAAAGGAAGAACGACTGACGCGATGTTATAAACTCGACTATAATCGCGTAAGCGGTGTCTTCGCCAATAAAGAAGAAGAAAAAGAATGTGATATTCCCATACCTACTCGCACCCAATTTAACTGTATAATCTTTGTATGGCTTTTGTCTGTTAATTTTTTGTATAAGAGAGCAGAGCTCAAATATAGCGAACAAAGAAGTGGCGAATCGAACACGTCTTTGAATGTAAACTGTTTCACGAGTAAGCTGGACCGTTGGAGAACATTTAACCGAAAAAAAGCTCGATGAGTCGACGTTACTAATCTTCGAGAGAAGGGTTCTGTGGAAGTAGTTAAACGTTACCAGTCTTCGAGAGAAGGGTTCTGTGGAAGTAGTTCAGCGAGTTAAGAGACAGCGGCTTCGCTAGCTAGGTTATGGCGTCCGAATGGATGAAAACGCTCCAGCTCTGAAAGTATTCGACGCAGTAACCGCCGGAGGAAGCAGAGGAAGAGAAAAACCTCTTGGACCCGCATGGAATCTCCAATTGTCGCTAAATTGCGAAAAGAAAGAACGACGGACTCGCTGTTGTAAACTCGGATAAAACCGCGTAAGCGGTGCCTACTCCAATAAAGAAGAAGATATACATTGCATTCATAAAGAAAACTTCTAAGTGAAATTTGGAGTAGTCGGTTAATTTTCTATGCTAACGGGTGGTTAGTTCTACCTAATTGCTCTATTAACAATTGTGTACTCTTGACAAAGCTAAGCTTGTGTTTTGATGGCTTGGAAACGGGAAGCCAAGACAGGACTGTCACAGGGGGTTGCAGTGTATAGATCATAGCGACGTCCAATTTATTAATCTACCATTCTACTACTAACTCTGAATATTGAAAATTGCCAACATGTGAAAGATCTACCAGGCACCCAGTATACCTTGCCTCATTGCACTAACTACCTAGTATTCGCCTGATATCTCTCTAAGCCGAGTTGGCAAACACCAACGCGCAAAAAAGTCCAAAAATAGAAGCCAAAGTAAATACACACGCACTCATTTAAGTAGACTCATTGTCTGGCGGTATTTACACGTTAGCGGTTGGCATAAGGATGGAACAACAATGACACAACACAATAATATTTTGATGACGATGATAAAGTGCCAACAGCAGCTGAGCATAACACAACAACAAAAAAACTGTGTACAACAAACGGAGCAAAAAAGCGCAAATAACTAAAATTAGCACAACGGTAAATAGCGGGAAGAAGCAGCATCAAAAGCTAAGTGGTCGTGGCAGTTAAGCAGCGAAGATAATAATAAAAGCGGCCAAATTAGAAAACAACTACAAAAAAATAATAATAAATTAAGATAAATAAATAGATGCGAAGATTTCTTAATTTCGTGCCTTCTCGGTGAACACAGGTAGCTGGCAACAATATAAGTAGAAGTTGTGTGCAAAATAAAAGCAATTAAAAGATAAATATTCGGCGCATAGTCAACTGGAAGCTAGAAAAGATGTTTGTTGTACTGGCGAGAGGGGCTTCAGGTCAATTATCAGATCAATTTGGGTATATGTGTCTACATATGGTCTATTTATGGTGCTAATATAGTTATATTGCTATCAGCTAGATACTGGTTTTGAAGGTCGCAAATTGAAGTTGATTTTGATACGATCCGGATAACTGTTGATTGTAAAAAATGAATATGGACGATTCCGTACTCAATTCCGGATGCAGTCACTACTGCGAAAATTGCAAAAAATATGTTTTTTCTAACTTCAATTTACTATGTTAGATTAGGTTAGAAGGCAGATCCTAACAGGGATCTCTCTTGGACAGTTTGGAACGACGTTGGAACGTTGTTTTACTTGAAACTTCAATAGTACATCATAAGACCCTTCAAACGTTGAGTTACAAATTCGTTGTGTTTTACTCTTATGGTTCGCCGAAGGAGACTGCCAATAAGTTTATATTAAGCAATCATAAGACCCTTTATACAATTCATCTCACAAAGCACTAAAATTGAGACCCTTACAAATCGACATAGCACTTTGAACCTGCCACAAATTTGTTGAGGCGGCTTATATCAGTTTCGGTTATGTGTTCTGGCTCGCTGATGGTAATACTGCTAAGATTTTTCTTGCAAAGGCTGGACAATGGAGAAGAAACTGCCTGGATCCCCCGTCCTCTCCCGTCCGCCTCTGGCTAGCTCGTCGGCTTTGCAGTTGCTAGCGATTACACTATGACTAGGTACTCAAACGAGTCTGATGATGAGTAGCTCGATGTTATTTTTAGTGAAGACAGTGACTCCTTCATTAGCTTTGAGCTCACAGAGTGAATGCTCACTCACCGCTTTAAAAGAAGCTGCACTTCATAGCAGTATGTCTACCGCCACCTTAAAAGATACCACTTCTGCCTGAAAAGCACTACATTAAGCCGGTAGCATTACTAAGGTTGACGGAGAGCTTCTTACAGAAAACTTTCCCTTCAACATTTCCTCCCAGTTTCGATCCATCCCCGAAAAGGATGAGTGTGACTTTTGCCTGTCAAACACTACATTGATCCGGTAGCCTAAAGCTAAGGTTGACGGAGAGCTTCTCACAGAAAACTTTCCCTCGAACTTTTCCTCCCAGCCTCGACCATCCGCGAAAAAGCTCACTGCGTCTCTTCTCCAGCGACTCCTCCCTACCCAAATATCCCTCGTCGGCCAGAGAAAAAGCCTCTGTGACGCAGTGATCCAAGTTTTCGGGAATGCAGTTGAAGGAGGAGGAGAGAGTTTCGGCGTGTCCTTGTTCGGATCGCTTCATATGCCCAGCTTCCCTGAACCAAATTACTAAGTTAGTATTGTTAGAATTTGAAAGTGACTAACTGGATAAACAAATAATAAATTGCTTTAAGTTGTACATATATACATATGTACATATACATCTATATATGTATGTATATATACTTATATGCATAAGAAATTTGCCCAGTTATTGCATTTTATTTCATACCACAGCACGCTTTAACCACATCGTTAAATTGTTCAAACTTTATACCTTGCAAAATAAAAAAAAAAAAATTCAATATTTAATGGCGTAGAGAACATAAAAGTGCAAAAAATCGAAATAATATTAATATTACTCAAGTTGTAAAATTAATTTCACACCATTTAAAAAGCAATTAAATTTGACACGAACCGATACCGGAGATGGTCAAGCAGCAGACCGCAACAAAACCAATGAAAAATAGCCATCAACTCAAAATATTATTAAATACATAGATACATATGCACACACAGCTCGGTAGGAATACCCCACACGAATACCGGAACCAATGGGCGTGGAAAAATAATAAAAAACACAGCAATGCATTTAAGCATACAGACAAATGTCTACAGAAGTACCAGAACATATACATATAGTACATACTTAGGTATAAGGTATATTGATGGCAATGCATTGCGACACAAGAACAGACAGGAGGCAGGCAGACGGACAGACAGACGAACATACGGACCGAAACTGAGTCGCACAGCAGATGTTTGGCTAGTCAGGCGCAAGCTGAATGCATGTCAGACAACATGATTGTCAATTCATAAACCAAAGAGAAATACGCGCACATTTTACACAGACAACAAGTTGGAAAAGTACGAAAATTACTCTAACTGTCAATCGTATGAAAATTTGTTTACACTTGAGTTGTTTTCACGAACATCATGCCTATGCATGTGGACGGACGTAAGAGCAGAAATAAGAAATTTAAAGTAGCAATCGGATGTGGGTCAGAGTTGCCCAAAAACAGTTGGGTAGTCGAAGACGCATACATGCTGACATACATATTTAAAAATACATACAGACAAAATATGGATGCTTTTGGCATGCCGACAAAATTGTAGCATCGTCACACTTAAATGTGCAGTGAAGATTAAATTATTAAGGCTGAAAATCGGATTATGAGAGGAAAGTTGATAGTCCAATAGTCGGTTGGATTGCAAAGGGAAGCGTAGATACTTTTTTAACTGTGAAATAGAATACGTAGATGTTTGAAAAATATTAAGTAAATTTCGCATGATTTGTACAAAAATGTATTTATTTAAAGGTATACATTTTTAACCTGAAGAGGGTATGTTAAGTTTAGCACGAAATTTGTCCTAAAAAGAAGCGTCTAAGAATCTATAAAGTAATTGTATGATTAGCGTGACGAGTATGACAGTCGATTGAGTCAGAAAACATAAAACATTTTAATCATAACTTAATCTTCTAAGTTCTCCGATTGAGCTACATATGTGCGACCATACATAAGTACATACATATACGCAAACTAGTAATTTAATTCTGCTTATAACTCCCTACTGAGCGCAGTGTGCGAAGGACTGAAGTTCATCGTCAACAAACTGTCAGTGTGGTTTTAGACCTTGAGTCTCTTAATTTCGCATATGAGGTCCTATCAAGCGTAGTATACGAAATATTGAAGCCAACAAACTAATTGGACTTTATCAGTGTAGCTTTAGACTAGGAAAATCTATGTGCTTTTCAACAGCCAACTCTTGATGCAGACCCGTAAAAAAAAGATCGATACCTCTCGGTCGATTTTAAAGCCGTCTTCGACAGCATGAAATGGAAATACCTTTATGCCCTGAGCTTGGTATCCTCGCAAAACTAATACCACAACAACAAAGGCTCCGTCAGGATCGGGAAGCATCTCTCCCACCACTTCGATACCAAACGAGGTTTCAGATAAGAAGTCAGAATATTATACGAGCTGCGGAGTTATAGGAATAGAGATATAAGAATGTACAGCTGTTGGCGTATACCGATGATATTGATATCCTAAGCCTGAACAACAACTGGATAAGAAAGCGAACTGCATGGGCCTGGTTGTGGACAAATATTTCCTGTCATCAAACAAAAAGTCATCGCATTTGTGAGATGGCTCACGCGTCCGTGTTGACAGTCATAATTTTGAAGTCGCAGATAATTTCGTCTTTTATGGAATCAATATTAACAAAATCAGCCTTGAAATTAAAATCGTCCCTCATCTAACTCGTCCTGCTTTATGTTGTGCAGGCATGGACAATGACAATATCCGATGAGTCGGCGTTAAGAGCGTTCGAGAGTAAGGTTTTGTGGAAGACTTATGGTCCTTTGCGCCTTGACAAGGGCGAATACCGCAGTCGATGGAACGAGGAGCCATAAAATATACGGCGACATTGACATACATACATATGTATGTAGTTCGGCGAATTAACTCTGGCTTGGTCATATTATCCGGTTGGATGAGAACACTCCAGATCCGAAAGTATTCGATTCAGTACCCGCCTGTGGAAGCAGAGGAAGAGGAAGACCTCCACTCCGTTGAAAAGACCAGGTGCAGAAGAAACTGCTTTCGGTTGGAATCTCCAATTGGCGCCACATTGCGAAAAGTAGAAATGACTGGCGCGTTGTTAGCTCGACTATAATCGCGTAGGCGGCTTTTACGACAGCAAAGAGGAGGAAAAAGTCCCTTAGTTTTTGAGATATGAAACTGAAATTTCGCAAGTGTCTTTTTCTCCTCAAGCAACTTCTCATTTGTCGGAACCGTTGACATCCGACGACTATAGCATATAGCTGCCATACAAACTGAACGACCAAAATCGAGTTCTTGTATTTAAAACTTTTATATTTGACAAGATATAGTTACGAAATTTTGCATGAGTTATTGTTTAAGGCAAAGCTACAAACTCGAAGAGAATTGTTCAGATCGGTTCACTATAGCATATACTAGCTGTCATACAAACTGACCCATCGGTAAAAAGTTTTTGTATGGAAAACTCTTTCATTTGACGAGATATCTTCAGGAAATTTTCTATAAGTTATTTTTTAAGACAAAGCTACAAACTGCCAACGAGTTTTTTATTGTTTTTATATAAATAGCTGTCAACTCACTTTTGAAAATCAAGATAAGTATCTTTAATTTTTATGTTTTTATATAAAAAAAAGACTTTTGAAATTAAGTTTTTATTGTCAACAGATCGCCAGAAACATCAGGAAAACTTTGAAACTACTTTTTTAAATGAAAAGAAAGTTCTTGTACCTTGGTTTTTGGCCAACTGCTTTGATGACGTCACTTTGGCATTGTATTTTTTAGCTACATTAAAGAGTTATTAATTTAATCCTTATCAAACTATCGTGAAAAATAAACTTCAAAGATGCGTTCAAACGCCATCATATCAGCACAAGAAGCTATAAAAAATTTAATTTTCATTCGCATAAAAGCTTGTCCTGAAAGTAAATCGAACTTAAATTCCTTGCAGGTATATGTAACTGGTCAGAGATCAAATAGAATCGCACAATCGAAATTGAAATTGACAGGCTAATGTATTTTCCAAGCACACAACAATTACATCAAACACAGCAACACACTTCGCCAAATAGTACGGGCCATACGGCGACAACTTGCACAACCACAGACAGCTTAAACTTTTGCAATTTGTTGTTGTCTTTGTTGTTTTCGCAATAATTCCATATACATATCTTATTACATTTTTCATTTATTTGCCACGCACATTCCATGTCGGTTAACCGAAGCGTTTGTCTATTTAGCCGTGGCATTCCACAGGCCACAAATACCCCACCGCCACACACACACATATACATATGAACTCGCATTGGTTCTCGGATGGGGCAACTAAATTGCTAAACTGTCCAACAACCACCTTTGTCGTCCCATTAAAAGTCGCACACACTACTGTGGATGAAATACAATTTCATCAAACACCGAAGGCGAATGTTTCATTGGCCGTGTTGTTGTTTTTGCTGTTGCTCCTGGCTGCCCAGCAACCAGCAAAGTAAATCAACTGCAAAGCATTGCTACGATTTCAATTCATTCATTGCTTGCAACAATTCTGCTTTTATTTTAGCAATGCCGGCGAGCCATTTCCGACCAACCTTAACAACAACAAACACATCAAGCAACAAATGGAGGAAGGAATTCAGCATGTCATGTTGCCACCGCGTCAACTCCACAGCAATTCGTGCTGCCCCGCACCGAGTACGCTACATATACGCTCGCTCGCTAGCAACTAGTTTATAGCATGGCTGGTGCATAAGTGTGTGTGCGTGTGTGTGTGTTGTAAGTTGTGAAGTGAGAAATTGTCCCAAGTCTCAAGCCAGTACGTGACTAGGAACATTATTGTTTGCTTATCTCACTTAATTGCTGCTGGCTACACTTAATAATATGGTTCAAATCGAAATAAGTAGAACGATAGGCAAACGCACATAGCACACACACACACACACACACACAAATGCATATACATACAACCAGATACAGACATAAATATATATATAGACGATAAAGACACTAGTCTGCAGCGCCGTAGTGGCAACTGTGCACGAAGGAGTGAGCGTGAGAGTGTAAAATGATAGCGCTACACGCCGTCCAACGACCAACGATGCGCATAGCACGGCATAGCATGGCACGGCACAGCAATTCACATAGTATCGAAAGAATTCCTAGCCACTTTCAGCCAGCAAGCAAATGAAACTGTTTTGTGCCTCATCATCTATTTCATTATCGTCGTCTTTACTCTTTCAGTTATCTACATAAAGACGCACGTACATGCGACAGAACTACTCACGTAACCACTCACAGAAGCAGCCAACAGCTGAGAATTACAATGTGGCACTTTCGGATATTTAAATTGCCTCCGAGCATGCTTTTGCTTTCTGTGGTTAATCTGATTATTTTAATTTGGCCGGCGGCACCATTTCTCTACATTTCCATTCCATTGAGTTTGCTGTTAACTAGTTACTTTTTGCTTAGAAGTGTTGTAGAAGAGTGAGAAAGACAGCAGACCACTCAAGGACATTCATGTCTACAGATTGGAGCAGTTTTGATCATCTGTAGTTAGAATTTCGTATTCCAACTATTTTTTAGTAGTACTGTATAGGGATAGATTACTGGGCTTCGCGGAAGTTTTGCCAGAGTTGGACCACCATCGGTACTTGTGCCGTCGCAAAAGCCTTTTGGCCCAAGATTGATCGCAAGAGATCTAGTGATTTCTTTGCCCTCAGTAAGACTAGCCCTTCCTAGTTGTGGGTTTTTTTTAAAAGGCAATCGCCCTATTGGCGTCCACGCAGTAAGTCTGGGAACCTTACCAAACGTCATCTCCAGAAGCCAAAAAATACTAAAAATGGACCCAGATTCTCATAGATCGGCGAAGCTCATAAACAGAACTTGATAAAAAAATTGATCGGAAGTTGGGTTGTTTCAGTTAGGACTTTCATGAGTAAGTAAGTTAACTTCGTACTCATTGGCTGCGGTTAAATAAGTGTAAATATCCTTTGTACTTCGGACACCGAAGAATGGTTGAGCAATACCGAAAGTTCCGTCAGGATCGTGCGTTTTCTTCAATCTACTGCTGGAGAAAATAATTCGAGCTGCAGAGCTGGCCATATTGACCATAACAACCGCGCCGTTAGTTCTACCTTCTCCAGGTTGGACAAAGCAGCGAATCAAATGGTTTTGTCTCCTGTCATCAAACCAACAGTCCTCGCAGTCGAGACTTGGCTCCCACGTCACTGATGACAGTCTTTATTTTGAAGTCGCAAATGATTTCGTCTGTCTTGGAAGGGGTATTAACATCCACAACAAAATCAGCCTTAAAATCAAAGTCGTCTCTCTGCAAGTCCCTCATCATCCCCTTCCTCCTGCTATAGGATGCAGAGGCACGGACGATGCCCACTTCTGATGAGTTGGCCTTATTTATGGTCCTTTGTGCATTGGCAACGACGAATGCCGCAGTCGATGGAACGATGAGCTGTACGCGACTATGACATGGTTCAGCGTATCAAGAGACAGAGGCTACGCTGGTTAGGTCATCTCATCCGAATTGATGAAAACACTCCAGCTCTGAGAGCATTCGATGCAGTACGCGCTGGTGGAAGCAGAGGAAGAGGAAGATCTCCACTCCGTTGGAGAGATCAGGTAGTTAAGGACCTGGCTACACTTGGAATCTCCAGTTAGCGTCAGACAGCGATAAAAAAGAACGAGTGGCGCACTGTTGTAAACTCGGCTATACTCGACCGCGTAAGCGATGACTACGTCTATGAAGAAGAAGAAGATAACCACTACTCCAAAGCATAAGTGTTTAGGTTATGAACGAAGATAATACACACAAGTAATCGAGCAAGAGGCGAATTTGTTTTTGAGCTACCATCCACAATTTTCTGTTTGCTCTAGATAATGTTGAAACAAGCCTTTGATTCATAAAAATGAGATTTACCATTACTTTTTTTAATGCTCATTGTAATTATACATATTCATGTATTGTATGTATGTACATATGTATGTATGTATGTATATATTCAGTTATAGAATTTGTTTTTTATACGTATGCAGCACACAATAGCATTCGTTCCAGTTGCGCTCGCTTTCCCCTTCGCACTAACTCACTCGTTTCAATCGAAAGCATACATTTGGCCGTTCGTCCTTCTCTTGTCGATGTCATCAATCTTCTTGGCTAATTGTTTACACGCCGCATGTGTTCCAAGCAGTGTGACCAACTAACCAACCAACCAGCATACGGACAGACAGACAGACAAACCAAATGATCGGCGAACTACTCAGCCATGATTGCATTCACGATTTTCACCGTAAATAATCGTACATATGTATAGATTTTTGGCGTTACCCCCTGCTTGCACTCAATAATGTATGAATGTAACTATGCCTTGCAATAACAACGACAATGAGCTTGCATCTCACATTTCTTTTCTTGCTGCTTTCTGCCTCATCACAAGTTATTAACAACAGAATTCGGTTTCCTGTGACGGCAGCGAGTTCTTATGCGTTGCAAGCATATTCCAATTGCATATACATATGTATGTACATATGTATATGTGTGTGTGTAGGCGTGTCCTAATGATACATTTTATGTCGATCTGTCCGCATGTTGATTTTTTCATTGTCATTTATTATTGTTATTGTTGCTATGTTTGCCTTTTTCAATTTCTCCGTTTTGTATTTCTACAAACAGAGGACGTAAATATATAATTAAGGTATGCACATACATATGTATGTGTGTAGCATAGATTGTATTGGTTTTCTGACTCAAATTGCTGTTCTTGCAACATTCTCTACAATGCCACAGTTCCACAATTTTTCGTGGTTGTCATGTCTCAGTTTTCATTCTTCTGTCAATTGTCATGCGAGCTCACTCGAGTTTATGCGCATATGTGTGTATTTTTGTTTGTTTTGTCCGTCAGCTGTTCGATAGCGTCATTTTTTGCGTTTGTCAAATTGAAGTTTATTGTATTTTTTCCTGGAAGTTTCAGTTTGCTATTTCCGTTATTCTAGTCTGACCACAAAAATTGGAGGCGTTGTGAAAGCAAAAGTGGGCAGTGCAGAACGAATTGCCTTCGCTGAAGCTACAACTGTCAGTCAAGCAATTAGTGTAGCCTTGAAGGGGAAAGAGTGGGAAATTTGCGACTTAAACTCGACTTCAAGGTTTTGTGTTTATAGGCAACTGTCAAGTGTTAGATATCATTTGAATATGTAGGAAACTCGGTCTCTAGTTAATTTTTATTTTTCTGCAGCGGCGAGACCGAAAACTCCAATGTTTTTCAAACCTGACACAACATTTTGTTTGAAAGCGTGATGTTTCGCTGTAAACACCAACAAGTAACAACTCGAGTTTATGGCACTTAGCGAGTTTTCCATAATATTTGAAATGTGATTATACTTAGATCGTAAATTGGTTTCGAAAATGTAGTTTAGTTGCTAAAAATTTGTTTCTTAAACTCCAAATAAACTCGAGTTTATGGTACTTAGTAAGTTTTCTGTGTCGTTATACTGTCGAATATTACTTTCAAAATTTAACTTAAGTGCGAAATTTTTTTTCTTAAACTCCAAATAAACTCGATTTTATGATCTTCTATTTAGTGTGTCTTCCATAATTTTTTTTAACATTTTAGACTGAGGTTGTTTTGCAATAATTTGATTACCAAAAACTTTTTTAAACACCCAAATTGATAAACTCGAGTTTATGGCAAATAATGAGTCTACTTTTGAGGTCTGTTTATGTATGAGTTTAGAAAATTTGATTGCTAAAAAATTGTTTCTTAAACTCCAAATATTCTATTCTTTCTATACATTTATAGGTCTTTTAAACGGAGGTCGGTTTCAAATACTTTGTTTAGCGACAAAATTTCTTTAAACACTAAACTTTATAATAAACTCGAGTTAATGGCAAATAATGAGTTTAATATAATTTTTTAGGTATGTTTGCGTATTGGTTTCGAAAATTCGATTTTCAAAAATTTATTTCCTAAACTCTAATTAAACTCTATTTAAACTCGAGTTTATGGTGTTTAGTACGTCTTTCATAATTTTTTAGGCATTTTATAATGAGGTCAGTTTCAAAAACTTTGATGTTCAAAAAATTTTTTTAACACTTAAACTTATAGTAAACTCGAGTTATGGCAAATAATGAGTTAAAATTAATATTAAACTCGAGTTTAGCGCACATAATGAGTTTAATATAATTTTTGAAGTCTTTTTGTATTCGTTTCGAAAATAAGATTGCTAAAATTTGTTTTCTTAAACTCCAAATATACTCGAGTTTACGGTCGGTCTTCTATAATTTTGTAATGCGGTCGGTTTTAAAAACTTTGATTTTAAAGAAATTTCTTTAAACACTAAACTTATAGTTAGCGAGTTTAGGTATGCTTGCGTATTGGTTTCGAAAATTCGATTACCAAAAATTACTTTCTTAAACTCTAATGGAACTCCATTTAAACTCGAGCTTATGGTGTTGAGCATATCTTCTATAATTTTTTAGGCATTTTATAATGCGGTCGGTTTTAAAAACTTTGATTTTCAAAAAATTTCTTTAAACACCAAAATTGATAGTAAACTCGAGTTTAGAGCACTTAAAGAGCCTAATAAAAGTTTTCAGCTATGTTTGTAAATTGGTTTCTAAACTTCGATTCCTAAAAATTATTTCTTAAACTCTAATTAAACTCCAATTAAACTCGAGTTTATTATAATCAGCTTGTCTTTTATAATTTTTTAGCCACTTTTTCAAATAAATTTCAATCAAAACAATTCTATTTTCTTACTACCATTCCACTACCTAATGTCTTAAGCAAACACAAAGTTCAAATTGAGTTCAAATATAGCACACACACATTCTCACAACTACATTTCATATGCATTTGTATGTATGTATGTATATATCCACGTTTTATTTGTTTGGAAGTTGCATTTTCAATATTTGCTCCATTACTTCAAGGCGCGGTGGTCCGTCTGTCGATATGAATAATGAACACGCCAAACAAAACTGTGTAAATAATTGCGTAGGTCTGCACTCACACTCACAGCAAAGAGTATACGGACCTGCTTACAGACATTAATGCACTCATGAACACGTTTTGCTGTGCGTTTGCGCCAAACTCCGCCGGCGGGTGTTTTCTCAGAAAAGGTTAGTGCGCCTCGGGCAAATAAGTAATAAGGATATGTTTACCTGAAACGATATAAAGTAAGGAAATATTTATTAGTAAACTTCGAAGACAAATATTATGACTACTTAATGTACATTTTGATAAAGAGTAGTAAGTGTAAATAATAAACACGTCGTTTTTTAGGCGAGTATAATGCAAGAGATTTCCGAATGTGTTATTTAGTAATTAAATTAACATAAGTTTAAGGGTAAGCCTATTTTACACTTACGTGTATAAGTATGCGTGTACGACACACCAACATAGATCAAACTAGTTTCGAATAATTATATTTTTGTTATTGTTCTCGAATACGTAGGAGTATGCCTTTTAAGGCATTTGTGGAGTTTCTTAAATTTTGAAAAAAAAAAACGTTCAGATCAATATTTCAAAAACTGAGGGACTAGCGAAACATCAATATTTCAAAAACTGCGAAAACTAGTTTTCTGGGAAACAGCTGTTAAAAATCTCATCTTCCATCCGAATCAACTAAAAAGTGAAAATTGATTTTTTGACACTTAAGCTCCCTTTCCGTAGACCAGGTCACATATACAGACAGTTAGACAGAGGCTGAATCGACTTAACTCGTCTCGCCGATAATATACCTGTATACTATAGCCGAGTTTACAACAGCACGGATGCTGTGATCATTTCATTGGGGAGGGATGATTTGCCTTCTCACTTTAGCTCGCTTTCAAATGAATTTTTGTTGGCTACCCAGACGGTACTTTATCTAAGACCGGAGATAGATATGAAGTTATATATGTAAATGATCAGGGTGACAAGACGTGTTGAATTCCGATGTCCGTTCGTTCATCTGTCAATCCGTTGGAGCAAGCGATAACTAGAAAAAAATTGAAATATCTTGATTCAATTTGCTACACATGTTCCTAGGCAGCCAAGGAGGCTTGATATTGCAGAAGGGAGGAATCGAGCCATTATCACGTCCCCAAAGTACGCCATAACTAAACACTAGATTCAGATAGAAAACTGTTATTTGGCACATGGCATTTCTATGGGCCCATAATAAGACTTTAACTTTTCAATGACCTAGACACCAACTATGTTGACCCCAGTGCACATGACAGACCTTTTACCGAACATATTGGTCATTTTGTGAGGTATAGTATTTGAAATGTAGGGCTCTAATGCCAAAAATGGATAAAATCCATCCAATCTGATAGACTTTATACCGTATCTTTTGGTCAATATGTGAGAAATCTTAGTAAAATTCAGAAAGAAGGTTTGTCTAACAACAGTATATCGTCACGCCAAAAATGGATGAAATCGGCGCAATATTCCCTCTAGCCTCTATAAATATGATCGGCTGATTAGTCGGATTTTCGAACATCCGTTCCACTTTATGCCGTACATAGCGGTGAATCTGTGAGGTTTCCTAGTTTGTAAGCCGCGAGAATATAAAGTGGACGGTTATACCCGAACTTGGCTCTTCCTTACATATTATATATACTAATAGGGTTTCCGATGTGTGGCGCTGGATGTTAGTAACTTCGTGTCAAACTTAATATACCCTATTCATAGGGTTACACGTTCTCATTGTACTTAGGTAAGGTAAGTAGGCCGGTATTCGTGAGGCCACGAAAAATCTCTCTTGGACTGCTAGAGACGCTTGTCCATTGTGATGCCCAGAACTCATCAAAATGACCGTCATATATCTACAAAGCGCCTAAGGCCAGACACAAGATTAATGAAGTGGCCGATATCTACTCCTGCCATTTCACCGGGATCGTAAAGAGTATGGAAACCGAGATGTTTCAACCTTAATCTGGCGAAAACTGGGCAGTGAATGAGAAAGTGTCAAGATGATTCCGCTTCAACTTCCTCCTGCAACTTTGACAAATTGTGTCCTCCAACAGCTTCAGCCTTTCCACATGCGTGCCAATGGGACAAAGTTCAGTTAGGACACCTGTTATTGCGGCCATGTGAACCTGGCGAAGAGCTAGTAGTTCCATGGACCTTTTACGTTCCATTCTGGCTCTGACGACGTTCGCAACTCCACTGGTGACAGACACTCATACAAGTTTAATATGGAAGGAGATTGTTGCCACAGATAGTAAGGTCATGTAATCCTTGACTAGCTTGAGGCTCACTGTTAGCGAGCTTAAGGATAGCAGATCTGCTATTCGAGTGAATGCATACCTCCCTAAAAGAAGCCGCACTTCGTTGAAGTACATTTAGTGTTACCTTCATGGCTGCCGCTTCTGCTTAAAAGACACTATAGTGGTCCGTTAATCTGAAACAAGAGTGAATTCCGTGCTCTCGGCAGAAGACACCCCTCCACCCTTCTCCTTGAGTTTTAATCCATCCGTAAAAAAGCTCACAGCGTCCCTCTCCAGCGATGCTGTCCTATCCACATAAATTTCGAAGGTACATATGTTCGCAGAGAAAGAGCTCCTAGGAATATGTTTCGCGGCGCAGAGATCCAAATATTCATTGTATCTAGATATTTAAAGCATACCACAGCTCTGCCGAAAGCTCGCACAATGTAAACTTCAGAAATGAGGAGACAAGTTTACAAAGCCAGCATTTTGTTCATTTAAATTAACTGAGCCACCACTTCATCAAGCAGTCTACCTGTGCAATCGAACACATTGTCATAAAAGCCTTTGGAGCAAAGCCACATGAAACGACTCGGAACGAAGCGTGTGGGGCAGACGCAGGGGACGGGAAGCGTAAAATTCACATAACGTTGGTAATTGTTCCGCAAACAAATAAACAAACAAGCGCATAAGCCACGATTGAATTATTATTATGTGACCCGCTCACACCGCGCACACGAAATCAACACAGGTCAGGCCGGTCAGTTAACTGGGGTTGACCGGCGCTGGCACAGACACAGGCACAGACACGGCAATAACGACGCTGTCACCTATGTCAACCAACACGCACACACACACACACAGATAAATCAAATTGTGCGGCGCGTTTCCCAGTGTGGCAGACAGACAGACACGATTGCGGCACAATTGGGCTAATTTTCTACTAACACCAAATTGCCATGCATACGAAATTTCGCGCTTTGAGAGGCGCAACAAACGGTGGCAACAGCACAACTGCACGGACATGCGGACGGACGCATCGTGGTTGGGTGGAGAGTGAATGGTGCGCCAAGCCGCGAAGAAAAACATGCAAATTGGAAGAGTAGCGGACGTTGCAATGCCCAATACGGTAGCGCTGCATTGGTGGCGCGAATAAAATGCGTGGCGAATAGATATTTCGAGCCGCTAAATCGCAAAACGCCAACAACACCAACAAACGGCTGAAGTTTCAAAGCATTACGTGAACGTGGCATGTTGCATGCAACACCTACTGAATGCGGTGTGGGTGTGTGGCCAGGGGCGCGTGTGTGTGCGCGCCCCAACCAGGCGGCCAAATCAGTCAGACGCTCCCCAAATTGTATTGGCATATGTTGACTGCCAGAGGCGTGCAAACAAGTAAATATACAAATGTATATAAACATGCAAATATGCAGGCTGAGTGGAGTGCTGGCAGCGCGCTGTGGTGTGAAGTTGCAACATTTTGCGGCGTGAACGCCGGCCGTGCCTACCGAACGGCTTGCTGCGCGCTGGCAGACCGCCGCGTCGAGACCGGATGTTGCCGACATGGCCGCAACATGCATTGCTAATTGAATTTGAAGTACAATAACAGCAACAAAACGCCGTAAAAAGCAGCAACTGCAAGCGCAAGCTAGGAGAGAGCAGAAAAAACGAAACGCAATAACAACAAAAACAACGCGAAGTAAAATGCAGTGGCAAAGCAATGCATGCACTTTTATAGCTTTTGTTGTTGTTGCGCATATAACTGCCCCAACCGCCAGTTTTGCTCGTTTTCTTTGCGCTTCACCATTGGTGCAACATGTGCTTGCAACATGCCGTGCGCGTAAACTGCTTAGGCACGCTCGCGCTTTTTTAGGCACATTAGCGCCTCTTTAAAGTGCCGCCGAAGCACACACATTCAGCTACGATTGCAACAACAACAACAGAGTGGTCAGAGTGCGCCGTAGACCTGTCCAACAACTGCAAAAAAAAAGAAAAATTGTGGGGTTCGCCAATGGCAGCATGTAGTCAGTGTAGTTGTTGTTGTTGTCTACAAATTTGTCTAAACTGGTGTGTTTTTCATATGCAACCCCGGTTGGTCAATCAAAGGGTGTCGAGATACGAAATAGCCCGCCCACCCTCTCTTCACAAGCACTGCTATGACTATTGAATGCGTTGTAGGTGATTTGCTAGTTGTTGTTGTTGTTGTGCATCATTGCAAACTGTTTGACCACGTCCATCAGATACACCGCACAGCTTCCATTCACAGGCCATTCATGCATACATCACTCCATTTTGAGGTCTTCCTTGTTGCGCTTGCTACCATATACATATATGCAATATATGTATTTTCCTTTCAAAAGCACATCTCCTGCTTCCACTCGCACTCTCACTCCCACTCTCTCTCTTTCCACCTTTCCCAACCCCACTTCTAAGCTATGCTTAGCTAACTGCGTCCAGCGGTTTCGCAGCCTTTTAGCCTCGTTTGAAGGGCATTTCAGCTGCGTGAATTATTAATAACTACATGTTGTCGGTATAACGGGCCTTAAATGTGCGACTCCCCTTGCTGTTTTCATCTTAGCATTCTGGTGGGTGATTGCCACAGACACATGTGCATTTATATTGCGTCTACCAATGAACTATCGGTTGAATGCTTGGTGGATTACAAATATGGGGTGGTGGATTAACTAGCAGTACTCATCTCGTTTCATTTACATTTTATTTGTGATTACGGACCGGTAGGAAATATTTGCGAGGAAATAGGTTGGCGACATAGTAAACTTGGAGCTTATCAAACGGTTAACTTAGGATACAAAAGCATACTAAAGCACAAGTAGCTCAGGACTTATTGAAAAAATATTGCATGTGAGTGTGTGTGAGAGAAAGAGAGAGAAAAAGTGCTAAAGAGATGAAGCGCCGATCACTATGATTTTCTGCATTAATTAGCAGTAAAAATAGTGCGACCTTATGCCCCTCAAGGAGCCACATGAACTAGATTAGGTTAGTTTAAGAGGTTGAACCTAACTGGGATCTCACTTGAATAGAAAGTACCTGGATGTTTCCACCTCACCCTCCTCAACTAACAATCTCACTGGGATAGCTTAGAACACCGGTTCGTTGTGTTACATGAAACTCCTTTGTAGCAGATCACAAAGCTCTTACAAATCGATGAAGTGCTTCGAGCCTAACACAAATTTGTTCAGTCAACGAATGTCAATTTCGGCTATGTTTTCTAGTTCTCCCAAGGTAAGATTGCCGAGACTGGACAATGAAGAAGAAAGTACCTGCATATTTCCATCTCACGCTCCTTCATACAACCTTAACAGCTTGCGTCCGTCAAGATTTTTAACCTCATCAGTAAGAACCCCTGCATAATAGAAATCCTATATAGTACTACTGCGGCAAAATGAACTTGTCTAAGAGCAACACTACAGTGGCCCGTTGACGAAGAGTTGCTTACTGCCTAGCTTCGAAGAGTTGCTTACTGCCTAGGTCGAAACCCATTTATTTCCTATCCACATATCTCTCGTCGGTATATGAGCAGAGAAAGGGCAGCCACAAGTGGCCTCTGTAACGCAGTAATGCAAGTTTTAAGAATGCATTTAAAGAGTTGAGAATTTCGTCGTCTCTTTTTTCACATTCCTTTATATACTCGACTTCTCAGAGGAACCAAGAAGGAGAAAAAATAGTGCCAACAATGGTGGATATGCCACAGATCTGTTTCTTTAAGTATTTGAAAGTACGTATTAGCCTTTTGTTCTTTGTTTCTGTTAGTGATTCGTGACGTTAGCTCTATACCTTGGGCTCAAGTGGGAATCAAGGTACTGCAAGAAAAAAAAATACCTCAAAATACTCTCAATATTTCATAGGCCCTACTCAGCAATATCAAATGAGATTTTTATTGTGGCGAGTTATGACAACATTTTCGTTCAAAAATATTTAAAATGTGTAAAACAATACCCCCACCTCTAAAGGTTACTTATATTTTCTACTCTAACACCTTCTACCGATTTCCTAGTGGGACACTATGCCGTTTATTTCATCATACTCATCATACAGTATTTGTGTTTTTGTCATAACGTGGGAGCTCAACAGATGTTTTTTATGTACTCCCATATGACTTTGCTGTAGTCCCCGACCACGAGAATCGAACCGACTGACTTTAAATGTGTTTGTTATTGCCCAAATGCTCAATCGAAGTTATAGGAAGAGGAAGAGAGTAAGGAAATAGCAAATCATGGATTATTAGCGGAATGAAGACACCTACATACGTGGACACTAGGCAATATTTTGGGATTTGGCATAAAAAAGAAAGACAGAGCGCGGGCTTACCTTGTCTTCAAAGTGTAGGTTTAAGATGAGTTTGAATATTTGAAGTAAGTAGTAATTATATTTTTGTCGCATATGCCATGAAAGTTATCAGTTTAGCAATACACTGCAGCCGCTTGAAACAGAAAGTACTTGAACAACCGTCGAAAATTTTGAAAAATGTTGATCCCCACAACTTTGTTTGTGTGGTAAAACGACGCTCATGTATTTTTAGAGAATATAACGGAAAAGTAACCAATAAAAATCATTTGAGTGCAACCTGCTGTGCCCGAAATGCAACATTTGTCTTCAAGGACTAGCGCTGCCGACCGCCCGCCGCTTGGCAGCCACGAGAGGAATACATACAACAGCAGCAGCGAGGCGAGAGCAAAAAGAATTTCATTGGAAAATCCAATAAAAAGAAGAAATCGAAGCAATAACTCAAGATTAAATGCGCAACTTTGGACAAAGGCGGCTTGCAGGAGGCGCAGCGGCAGCAGTTGGCCTTGTGTTGGGCTGGCAGCCATGTCAGCAAGCAATAGATGTACAAAAGCAACAGCAATAATTGCAAACACAGAAAGTGGAAAATCTTTAGGCGTCAAGCATAACGAAAGCAGTAAACACCAACACTAATGGCAGCGCTAAAGTAGGGGAGTGAAGTGGCGGCGCGGCTTGGTGTAGCAATGTAACTACAACCATATGTGTGCGGCACGGTGTGGCATGCAGCCGTCGATGTTGGCACGTGCGGCAACGTGGTTATTAATCCGCAATTGAGATGCTGCGCTTAAAAGGATACAACTTCAACAGCACGAACAGAATCCACATGGTGGCGGTGGCTGGGAACGAGTCACTGGCAACGCCACACCACTGTTGCACTCACGTCTCATGTGCGGAGTAGAGGTGGAGGAGGTGGTGGTAGGTCGTATGCAAGTTGTGCTTCCTAAGCAGCATATGCCGCAAGTTGCAAGAACACAGCGCGTCGGTATCTACGTCTACACACAAGCCGTGGCAGAGACGCGGTTGTACATATTGGCAAATTAGTAACTGTGGCGGCTAGCGAGTGTGGCACAGCGCGAGCGGTGTGTGGCCGTCAAATTTCAATTTCAAGTGCAACATTTGCAAATGTTTATGCCACATATTGCAGCATAGCCTACAGCGCTCCATAGCTTTATAGTAAATAATGTTTTAGTTTGTGCAACACGCGCGCATATGTTGCCACAAGCATGCTACTGCTACTGCGCTTGCTTTCCTGCTGAAATTTTAAAAGTTCTACGAAATGTTTACGAAACGATTTAACAATCCATTACTGGTGCGCCGGTCATGTGGCCGACCACACACACGTATGCACACACACATCTCTTGGTAATAACGTAACTTAGCACATTTCAGTGTTCCCTTTATTAGTTGCTTCGGTGGAGCTGAATTACGGTTTGGCTGTGCGGCTGCCGGTCTGGCGTAAATCAATCTGTGCGCATAAATTATTTGCCAGTTTATTGGAAAATGCCGAAGCTGGCAGTTGACCTTACACTTGAAAATATGATACTCATAAACTCGTCATATACACACACACACACACACATAGGCATACATATGTATGTATCTGGTTCAACCAAGGAAGTGTGCGTACATGACTGCTGTAATGTGAGCTTGGCTGTGGCTTGAAGGGTAGCAAGCATATAAGGAGACATATACCAAGGCTTCGGAAGCACGCTTCAAGACGCTTGAGGTCACTTTAAGCAAACTTCAGGAATTAGAAAGGTTTAAAATGCGCGCTCAGGAAAAAAATATGATGTGATGGCAGAGTTTTGAAGATCCAGAATCTGCTTGTGGACTCTGCTTAGGTTAGGTGAGTCTTGTGGGCTAATGAGCCAGGCATATACTACTAGTTTTGGTTCTTAGCGATACCAGTTAGAGTCCAGTTACGAGGTCCATGAGTGGTAGTCATGATTTCGCATACCTGATGCCTCACTATCGATACTTCTTTCAGTGTTTCACACAGTTGGGTCCCTAAATGCTTGAAGCATAGCTGTGTCAAAGCCAGACAAATGCAAAAGAGACGCTCCATTATATCTATGTTGTCTTGTTCTTGGCATTCTTTGCAGTCTTCTCGATTTGTCGATCTGCAAGCGTGTGACCCCACAAAACAGTGGATACCTGGCGCTTAAAGCGAATTTCTATAGACCCTGCGGCCTCACTAGCGATACAATTATCAGAGTCTCATATAGTGGAGTCACCAAATGCTTAAAGCGTAGCTTTGTCAATGCCAGACAAGTGCACAGGAGATGCTCCAGTGTTTTCCTGGTGTCTTGTTCTTGGAAAGTTTTGCAGTCTTCTCGATTTGTCGATCTGCAGGCATGTACCGTCACCAAACAGTAACTCGTGAGTATTCCAGTCATATTCTTACAGTCTCTGCTATCGAGTGATGGTAGGAATTTTGTATATTTCTGATTTACGCTAAGTTTTACGTGCAAGTTCTCTAAAGACTCAAATGAAGGGCCAATCGGGTCTGATAAAACATTGTAGCCGATTAGAAGTTGCACTACGACAACGCCGCGGCTCACACCGCCTTTCTTGTGAACAGCTACCAAACCAAGTCTGGCATCCCAACGCTTCCGCAGCCGCCCTACAGCCCCCGGACTTTTTTTTGTTTCCTTGCCTGAAAAGGCCGATGAAAGGCAAGCATTTCCGGAGAATGCCTTCCGTGACGCCTTCAATGCTTGGAAATCGCGCTCACAGCGCTGCATCGACACAGAAGGAGTCTATTTGAAAGTTTTTAAAGAATTGTAGATATTGGATGAATAAATTGTTTTAAAACGACTCAGCCCTTTTACTTCTAGATAAACCCTGTAAATCCTGTATATGGAGTATAGCTCTATATGGAGTAGTATGGATAATAAATGGAGTTTCCAATGTTGATCACCTTTTCGGGTGTCAGCTGTACACCACTTTTGTTAATCTCGTCCACTATATCCTTGTCCTCGATGCCTTTGTGAACTGGCACTTAGAAGAAGTGAAGTCGTTTGCTTCTGATGATATACTCCACTGCTGTTCTGCTTTCCAAGACATTTCTGGCCGATATGCGAGACGAGGTTAACGCGTGTGGACTCAATTGGTTCGCTTAGAATATTTTGCTGAATGTGAGAAATCAGGGCTATAACAAGTCTTTGCTCATACACGCTTTTTACGAGCCCACTGTCTTTGACTTAAGCTATCTCTTGAGTCGAAACTACTTAGCTTCAGCAAGACTACAATTTTTGTGTTCTTTTTAAAATAAGAAGCATATTACTAAAGTATAGCATTATATAAACCGTTGGAGAATTATAAGTACGATTGCAAGATGAATAAAAAGTCACTGAAAAAAACTTGAAAAGCAGGCAACTTGAATAAACGTCTTCATAAACTTGTTGAGTATTAAAATTGCGCATTATAAAGATATGTACATATGTATGTATACATATATATGTATATTAATTGTTAAGGAAAATTTACTTCTTTGAAACTTATATCAATATTTAAGCCCATAACATAAAATTTCAAAAACTGTGTAATCTAAGAAAAATCAAATTAAAGAGTTGCTTTAAATTTGCAGCTTCCCTCCTTCCAATAACTTTTCTAAGAAAAACTGCTCTACTCCAAACGCTCATCTGGCAGTTTGGTATGAAATTACACTTCCTTTCTGCAGATGACTGCCACCGATAACGGCTGCCACACCATGCCTCACAAATATACAACATCATCGGCTACAGCAGCTTGCAGCTCCAGGAGTCTAATGGTGAGCGCGCAGCACATCAGTCAAAATATTTTCCCCATCAAGTGCCGAACGAACGAACGGCGCTGCCAGTTCATTAATTTATTAATTACTATGCGCTCGCCTCCACACCGCCACCACATTGCCAACTCTTACAAAATATTTTGCCATAAAACCCAAGCGCAAACACACACACACACATAAATCGACGCCAAAGTCATGCTGGCAACGTTGCGGCACTGCTGGCTCCCCAACCATGCTTACACGCCTCACTGGCGCACGCAATTTATGCTTAATTGCGTCCCCAGCCAGTCGAGCAGCACCACCACAAACAAGTGCAGTGTGTGTTTTGGTGGATGTGGCTGTGCACTTGATAGCTGTAAAGTTGTGGAAAAAACGTTACTAAAATTGAAATTGAAAATTTGTGATCAGTTGACTTGAAAAGGTTAGGAAATCCGCCAATATCCATGCATGGCAGCAGTATGAGCTGAGATGCGGCGGCTGTGATTTGGATGTATGGATGTAGTGTGCCGTTAATGTAACGGCAAATTTAATTTTGACGAGCTGCAGTTGTTAGTTATCAACACAGACACTGTTTATTAGGAGAGAACTCAAGCCTTATAGTTCTATTGTCTCCGGTAAACATTGACACCGATATTTGCTCGAATTTCGTCTTCAAACCTCAAACCGCAAGTTTGCGCTCCAGTTTTTTACAATAACTATGTTGTAAAATGTTACTTTCTAACACTGCGTCGGTCATAGTTACGGTACTTCATCTCAAGCTGAGCAATATGTACCCTTTTTATAATGACAAGCGCTCTTAGTTGAGTTCATACTCGGTCCTCTAGCTCGATACTCGGTCCTATTGCTCGGTACTCGGTCCTCTAGCTCGTACGACCACATAACTGTTTAAGACAATGATCCGCAGTTGCTAGCTTCAATAAGTTTTGAAAATCTCTTGAATTTATTTTGGTGAAATCGGTTAATCAAAATTCTACTCCATAAGTCTACGTCCGCCGAAAGGCAACTAGTGCCGAAATCTTTTCGTGGTTTTGGTTATTGACACCGAAACTATCTACATCTACAAACCACAAAGATATTGGAAATTTAAGTATATTTTATCTTCGGAGCCTAAGCAGGAACAGTTGGAACATCTCTTAGAAAATTAGTCCGAGCAGAATTAGAATACCCTGGAACCTTAATCGGAGATGACCAAATTTATAATGTAATTGCAAGAGCTCTGACTATAAGCTGTATGTGGTGGGTTCTGATATCCTAACAGTCGTCAATAATCTCACAGCGTCTCTTTCCATTATTGAAGCATAAAGTTCTATACAAGCCGAAGCCGGTATCAGCCAACTGCTTGACTGGTGTGCCAAATGAAATGAAAACTTAATTATGAACTGTGCTCAAGACGCAACTGCGACGATTAGTTAACAAGCTGGCAACAACATAATTTCGTGTAGCTACTCGTGCCAATAACAATCATGTGGAAAGTAACAGAGGCAACGAAAGAATTCTTAGAACTGAAATGAGCAGCGGGGTAGCCAACATAATAACAGAAAATCGATCTAAGAAAATCAGGCAAATATTAGACTACATACAATACAAGATAAACAGCAACAACAGCAACTTCCATTAACTTCCGTTTTCGGCAATAAGCGGCAACGCAGCGCATAAGGGGCAAACAATAGCGACCTTCACATACAGCTGCTCTACAAAAGCAACAGCAAGAACAACAACAACTGAACGGTGGAATGACTCTGCAAAGGTATAAATAAATACACGGCACTGGTGGCGCAGCGCGTCTCATACCCGCGCTGTCACTACACCGCTGACTAGCTGGCTGGCTGCTCATCATTGGCAGCGGTGTTTCCCCTTCCGTTTGCGGCAGCAACATGATTTGTAAATAATATTGAAAATAGCAACGAAAACAAGATTAGCATCACCGACAATTTTCGTCTCTGACTTGCCAGCCAAGTCAATGCGGCGAGCCGTTGAAGGGCTGCACTGCGCAGCTAAATATTTAGAAGAAGGCACACAGGGAATGCAACATCTGTAATTGACAGCTGCCACGAGTTGGGCGAGACTGTGAGATCTTCAGCGAAGCGTCGTCTGCTGACGGGGCGAACATGTACGGCTGCGTCTGTGTGTGGCGGGGTGTGTTGGCGCAAACCGCTTACAGCTGCCAGCTTTGTCGCCGGCAAGTGGCAAAGTGCTGACACGGCTACATCTATGCGCATGTGTGTGTGTGTCTATGTACTTGCGACTCAGTGTTGGCTAACTTCGTTATAAAAGCGCTGAAATGTTCAAGTACTTATTGACGTTCAAGTTGCCACAATTGCAGCGCCACAGCAGCAAAAATTTCAAGTGATTTCAAGTTAATGTTCAGCGGCAATTTGTATTTTTCGCTACTCCTACCCCGCCTCCTAAGTCCCCAACGAATTAAATTGAAAGTGAAACAGCGCCCATTGTTTACGCCACAACTCTGACAGGCGAAAAACAGGGGTGTTAATCAAAGCGTACTTAATTGCGTGTAGCCGGCGCGTGTGGCAACACTCCATACAGCCAAAACGGGAGTGGACTGAACCAAATCCTAGCGGAACGAGTGGTTGCGCACCGGTGTCTACTTTTAAATTGGCTAACAGCTCATCAATACAGCTTCTCCTTCAACTAACCTTTGCCGCAAGCCGACCTCACCGCCTCCCATTTCATGTCGTCGCAAAACCCTTTCTTGTCTTCCGCCCAGCACTCGCTCCAAACGCCCGTAATGGCCTTGTCAGCACATGCTTTGGCTTAATTGTTAGTTCGCATGCTTTCTCGTTGTTTTGTTATTGTTTCGGTCGCGCTTCATTGAGTTTTAAACTAACCTTACTTGCGGACTCCAAACCAGCACACGCGCATTTACCGAAATCCTGCGACTTCGACTCGAACCTTGCATGCCTTGGCTCGATTTTGTGGCATTAATTTCTATTTAGTAAAATTTTTCACACAGACTTCTGTCTCGTACCAGCAAAATCCTTTCCCCGTTTAATTTCCTCACACATTAAAGCAGAAAAGTGGTTTGCATTTGCCTAACGGCGTAGCAGCGACTTTACGCCTAACCTCAAAAACACAGAAAAAATACTAAGCCGAGTCCTTGCGTGCATAGTGTGCACTCTGTACCCACAGTTGTCAACATCGTCCACGTCGCTTTGTTTCAACTCGCCCATTCGTTCTAGAATCCCGCCAAATTGCCGCATCACATTACAATCGTCGCCACTCTCATCCACCTTCTCACTCTCATCCACGTCCCCAGGCTCGTTTTCGTTTTCGTCTTCGCTCAGGTTTCGATTTCATGTTCGGTTTAGCTTGCGTGCTTTTGGTGGGTGCTCAGCTAGCACTCAGGCGAACTATTTAACGATCCCAGTAGTAAAATCTAGAGCTTGTCGGAAGAATGTTTCGGTGCGTACTTCTTAATGCTTTGCAAAGTTCTTACTTGTTTATTAGTGCCAGGAACAAGACCAGCTTAAGACAACAGGGATGTCATTTGAAGTATTTTTTTCTGTTTAGAAAGTCACTTATCTTCGGGTTTCGAAGACTTCAGCTCAGCAGACACCATCTGCAGAAGCTGAATAGAAGAAGGTGAGGTGGAAACAACTCAACATTTCCTTCTTGACTGTCCCGCTTATGGGTGGTTAAGACCGAAGCACTTGGGAGCTCATACCTACAGACATCCCATCGAGCGGGAATTGGAACCCAGTAGTTCTTGTTTTCTATGGCCTCACAAAGGGGTACATATACATACATATGTGCAGGTGGTATCTTTAACCTATATTATATGCTGCACAGACCGGAACTTTTGCAGGAATTTTCTCAATGTCTGATTAAGCGCTTAACCAGAACTTTATCTTTCAAAGAAAATGGAACGCGTTGTGGCTCAATATTAGCTTCACTGGTACCAGTTCGCACCGCATGAGTTTTCCTACAGGATCGCTATGGCCCAACATACGAATATTCGCATCGTTGGTTACTTCTTCTTAATCAACAGTTAGCATTTGTTTGTCCGTCCGTCTGTCCGTGTTATTAGTTGGTCGTTCGCCCGTTCGTGCTTGTTCAGCAGCACACACCCACCGGAAATATTTCATAAAAACTTAATTGCCCATGTAACACTTTAGTTAGTTTTTGGTGCGAGTATTTAGCTTCGAGTGTTTACAACCACGAATGCTCCCACTTGCCGAATGTGTGTAGGTATATGTATATACGAGCGTGTGAGTGCATGTATCGGACAGCTAAAATACAGCAACAGCAATAGTAAAAACGGTGAGTATGTATGGATTTACAAAAACACTGCGGGCTCGCCGACGATACGCTCGTTGAAAGGAATCGTATTAAACGCTGCCACTGGAGTCGCTTATGGGGGTTTGCATTTTCCGAACGGACAAAGAATTGCTGAAAAATGGCGGGGAAGGCGAAATAAGTATGTATGTATGAGAAATAAATTACAACAAATTCCATTAGTGGCACTAATGGAAGTGCTTTACAGTTTTACTTTTAGTTGCGGTGAAGTGGTGCGACCCAGCCGAGTAGTGGCGGCTAGTCGAGGAGCTGCGTAAACTTCAGCAGCAATTACAAGCAACGCATGTGTCATATGAGGTCCGTATGTGCGGCAAGATTGCTTGCAGCGCTAGTACCATATTTATTGCTACACATGTAATTCATTAGTTTACGAATGTTAGATTATCTTTGTGCGTATATTGGCTGGCTGATATGCATAATTGCTCCACTAATAACTCATTTAGATTGTCAATATTTAGATAATCTATTACTTAGGAATTTCGGCAGCAGGCGACGATAAAGGTAAATTAATGCAAATGAAATTGTGAGTGGAAATAATCTGAGTGTTGTGAGTTCGAGCTCGTACTCTGTGGCCTCATAATGTGGCTGCCATTACAGCGCTACCGTAGGTATATTGTTAATAGAGTCTTAATGTCATAATTACTGCCTAAGCGCTACATAAAGGGAAGCCACATTGACGAAGTAGTCAAATTGCCACTTTCATAAACGGATAATTAATCAATAGACGAGGAATGCCCTTGATTGTGATGCGTTGAGTACCGAAATAGTTATGAGTAAGGAAATAGGGGCAGTGTTTTTGAAATATTTTTTTTTATTAACTATTTCCGTTGTTGAAAGTTAGGTTATGTAAATGACTCTTTAAGTTATCAAGACCCTGCGGTGCAGTCGCTGTGAGTAACGACAGACGGTAAGCGAAGACCTGAATAACGGTTTTTTACTGCGACAAAGTTGTGGTTTACCACGCTTCAGGGGTAACCGCTTCCGGCAGGTTGTCCCTCATAATCTATTTGTTCAACATCTTTTTGTGTGGTGCCGTAATATATAGACTTATATAGTATAATATGTAAAATTACATAGAGCTAGTCGAAAAAAAAAACTTTTGCTTATGGAAGTTTCGTTAGATTAGTCTGGTAGCTAATGAGCCACGCATAGACCAATTTTGGTGCTTTGCACTGCCAGCAGGAGTTCCGTTACGAAGTCCTTGTTTGCTTGCGCCCGATGTGAAGTTCAAGACAATCTGTGACCTCGCTGATGATACGTCTTCCAGTGTCTCCTATCGTGGGGCCCTGAAACGCTTAAAGCCTAGCCTTGCCAGTGCGGCACAAGGGCACAGGAGATGCTCTATTGTTTTGCTAGCGCCATGCTATTGACATTTCCTGCAGTTTTCTCGATCTGTCAGCCCATTTTGTAGACGTACCAACAGACAATGAGCAATGAGCAATTTAATCATGTTCTTACAGTCTCTTCTATCGACTGTCAGTAAGAATTATGTATATGGCTTATGATATTATATTTCCGGTCTTCCGTTTGCACATGACTTTTTCAGTTTTACATCCAGGCAGATCGTTCTATTGCGTTTTGATTTTCCTTGTCATGGTTCTATTCAGAATGTCGTATGGACAATATATTTTTGATCTTAGCAATATCGTCTGCTGTCTCATAGTTCGCGAAGTTTATGTGTTCTGGTAACCAGTAGACATTTCAAGATACTTCTGGCCGATATGCGAAACGAGGTTAAAGCCTGGATATTTTTAGTTAATTAATTTTTTCTTGAAGCAAATGCAACGCGATATTAATCTGAAGGGAGCTCATCAAAGGGATAAGGAAGTACTGGTGATCCGATTTTTTCTTCTTTATTGGCGAAAACACCTCTTACGCAATTATAGCCGAGTCGTTCTTCCTTTTCGTTGTTTGTTGTTAATGCGAGATTCTAAGTGTAGCCGGAACGTTCCCCACCTGGTCTTCCTATTTCCCTGTTTTCACCGGCGGCTACTGAATCGAATACTTTTAGAGCAGGAGTGTTTTCATTTTGATCAGATTAGTGTGATAAAAACTGAAGCTTCGCTCAGACACGATTTTTTAAGAGCTTCTTACCTATAAATCGCTTAAACCCACACCGTCCTTCATCTGTAGGAATTATTATACTTTGGACAGGGTATACAAAGTTTCTAACACCCAGAAGGAAGTTTCGGAGACCTTCCAAAATATGGCATATATCTAAATGATCCGCATGACGAACTGAGTTGATTTTGCCGAGACCGTCCGTTGCTTCGCCCTTCTGTATATATGCGAACCAGTCTTGAAGTTTTGCACACGACTTAGAGACGAGAGGAGAGAAAGAAAAGCATAATTATATGGCAGCGACGATGGCAATCCTCAACCAAAGGACGGTCAACCCATAGACTTATACCTGTCATCCATACGTGGATAACTAGACAACATGGGCACCTGGATTTCCACCTGATCCAAATACGCAGTAGTCATGGGTGCTTTAGAATCTACTAATACAAATATCAAGTCTTGAATCCATATTGTCCGACGTACATACTATAGAGTGTATTGAGACATTTACAACCGATTAGGCGTCAGTCAGTCCGTAGAATAGAGGAGACTTAAATGTCTTCTTCTCTCTCATGAAGTAATACTTAGTCCAGGCGTCCCGTGGGAGAGTCTTTAGTTGGGAATAGGTTAGGTTTGGCGGAGCCTTAAGAACCCTTTCGAGCTTTTAAGTGTCATGTACAGAGCCTTCAGCCGAACTGTGTACACCAGCGGAAGTGGTCGCCAATCAGAACTTTATAATTGATTCGTTCCTCAAGTTGCAACGCTGCGTATATGGAAGCTGCTGGTAAAGCGCATGTTTTTAGAGCGCTCGTATCTGGATATGTTATCTGCCAAGATCTTCGGTTGGTGTAATTCGTCAGCTTGATTTTAATATTCGCTTCGGTTAGGGACAGCGGTCGCAAATTCACACGTTTCTGCGTTACAGTAAAATGATACTTTTTTATTTTGCCTTCAGCTGTCTGCACTTAGAAGTTGTGCAATAAAAAAGGTAAACAACTTTGATGAACAACAACATGATAAGTATATACAGATGATGAGAGTATGTCTAAGAGACAAAGTGGATGCTATAAAATCTCCAATTACACTAAAACGGGTAAGCGAGTATGTTTGCAATTATGTGATACTTGTGTGTGTGTGCGTGTGCGTGGGTATGTATGTGGCGCAGTTGCCAAGCAGCGCGGTAGGTATTAGCGCGCACTTAAGTTGAGTATGCAATTTTATTAGAGGCGTCTTTGTTGTTGTTGTTGTTGTGCGCTTGGATAATAATACTATGTACAGTGTGATTATGCAGCACGTGACCAAATTATTTATTTATTTGTGCGTGTACGCCAGCTACTCGCCTCATTGCGTAATTTTCTTTAGCCAACAGCAGGCCGTGGAAGCTTGAAGGCAACAGCAACAGTAACAACAGCAAACAACAAGCAGTGACAAATAACTAGACAAACTAAACTAAGCAACCGAAATGCGTGCGTGCTTGTTGGAAGCTTGCGAACGCATAGGCAAAACAACATGCCAAACAACAACAAAAGCATATAGTGTATTGATTTCGGGCTTGTGGCACAACTAGTCGTGGCTTAGTGTGTGCGCATCACTGCTGATTGCTTGGCAATTGTATTTATCATTTGTTGTGCGTTGGCTGTTGTTGTTGTTGCTATTGCAGCTTTTATGTCTGTGATCCCATTTAAATCCTTATATAAATTACCATGACCACGTACTCGTATCATGCCACGCATTCGTGCCGAACGAGCGACCGACCCTTCATGGCGTAAACACACAAACCAGCAAGCTTACCAACAAACACATACACATACATATATAGTAAACATATACAAATAAGCGTGCGGCTGTTGAGTTGGATCGGGTAATCCCTAAATCCATGCCAGTGCGGCGTTGCACGGACCTCGTTGGTCCTGGTTTTGCTTTGTTTGGAGCGCCTTTGTGTGCGTGCAGTGCGGTCAGTTGAGCTCCTGACACCCACAGCAGGGTCAGCAGGAAGTTACATGCCTACATATGGTATATAGTATGTTTATGCAACATGCGCGTTGCCAACTACAATTTGTTATTATTGGTTTTGTCGCATAATTTCAATATTGACATTATAATATTTGGGTTATACATATTTTAACGCTTGATTTATGCGCTCACACCGCTCACAAGCCGACTGTCATGCACGCGCTGTAGTCCTGACAGCGTCGGCTGCACCCCATCTGGCGCATATTCATCACTATTACCGCCTTAAGCGTATTTAATTTGCGTTGTGATTGACATTTCTCGTGCAAAAACAAAGCAAACAATAGCAAAGGCACTTCAGCACACAAACAACAAACATCTGCGGCACAACAAACATCGCTGGCATTACCAATATCTCCGGCACTACAGAGTCCTCCTTTGGTGCGTGCCCTTGGCGTCACCTTCGCCGTCAAGTAGGCATATTGTCTACGCATTCCTTGCCACACCCAGCCATTCTGCGCCCTCACCGCTGCCGCATTTAATCCTGCTTTGAAATCCATCATTTGCCTTGAAACAAATGCGTCCGCGTACGCCAAGGCTTTGCATAGACAATACACTGGCCCCACGCAGTCAACGCACGGCTTTCCATTTTTGCGGCCCGAACAGTTATTGAAAAACAAAGCGCGCCGAAGCTGCCGTTTGTAATTCCGGTGTCGTTTGTTGCTTCGCACGCACACATGCACAGTTATTAAAAGCGGGATATTTTTGCACTGCAATTTATAGCGGCTTAGCTTGTGCGATTTTGAATGCCTCACACGTCGTTGACTTGCTGCTGCACCGCAAAGCGGCGGCGTGTCCTTTACCCGAAGCATGTATGTATGTGTATGTTGTATGTGTGTGTGTATGTTATCCTTCTGCTTAATGCGACCCATCACTTTGCTGTCTTTTGTCTGCGGCGTCCAGCTCTTGTGCCATTAGCGCGCATTCTGGCGTCATTTTGTGTCTTCTGCCGTCACTTTGTGTCTTCTGCAAGGCTTTGTATCTTCTGCGTGGCTCTGTGCGCTCACGCACCTTCGTTCAATCACAGGCCGCAGCCGTCTCGGATTTTCGTCATTCATTTCGCACACAATTCAATTCATTCTTCATTCAATGACTTTAATGCTGTGTCGCGTTAGTCACGCTGCTGCACAAATGCCGGCGCTGCCAATGTTGCACAAGGCGCATTTCAAACTATTTATCACAAGACACCACCAACAGCCTGACATTTCCCCCACTGGCGATAGAAGAAGTATGCGCCAAAGTAAACTTCTCCAATATTTTGGCGTTCCCCTACTCATGAGGCACACACTTAGCTACGTAGAAGCATCACAAATAAGTGAAATAAAAGGCCAAGCGATGCGTTAAACCAGTTTTCGTGCCGAGTTTTGCCAATTTGTTAAAAGTACTTCGACGACTTTGGCCAATATCCATGGCCAACCCTCAAAGCAGTTAGCTTGCTGCTCGTAAGTTGAACTGCTCTTGTCGAACTTAACGGCGACTCGGCTTTTTGTTTCGCCATTCAACATATTTCAACTGCCACACTAGACTCACGCACGCCGCACGAGCTCGCTCCTCATAGACGCCCATCACCAGTGGCGACGCCTGGCGTTTCCTTGCGGCGTTGTGTTTGTGCCAAACTTTTGGTGCTTTCATTGATAAATTGTTCAATAAACTTGTTTCGTAACTGATTTTGATTTTGATTTCGATCTCTTCACCTCAGCTGCGGCCCGTCCACGGCCGTGTCGCTCATATTCATCGCAACTTGGCTTTGTTGTTGGCTTGTATAGGAGTTTAGCAATACTTTTACTTTTGCTTTGTTGACCAAGTTTATTAGTTTGTCTAGGAGTGCACAGCTATTTTTACATTGGATGGCAAAGTTTATTACTTAAATACTTTAAGTGCTTTGTCGGTTCGTTGATTCCATATATATATTTGCAAATTTCGGTTAGGAAACTTCGGTCATAAGCTGCTGGGCGGCTTTCCTGTGGCTTGTTAAGCACTTCGGTTTGAGCTTTTTTTCTAAGCATCTGTGGTAAGGGAAAGTATGCGGGCTCAAACTGATTTCTAAGGTTACAAACTTCTGAAAAGATGACCGCTAGATAATTGAGGTTATACAATTAGTTAGATCAAACCGGTTCTGCCAGTTAAGTATTATTGAATTCGGGCGCAGCAAAGCTTAGTGAATAGAAAGAACTGCTAAAACAGTAACTGTGTAGCTGCAAGATCCTTCTGATATCCATATGTGTTCGGTTGAACTCTTACACTGCGAGACCCGTATGCTTCCGGTTAAGGAACGCCATAACGAGCTTCTCTCCAAGAAATTTATGCTGGAATGTCTTCACAAAAACCATTCATGCAGTCCTCAACCTGCAGCGCTGCCGCCTCCTAGGAACATCGAAAAATCCTTCCTTGATTACGTCGACGACATCGAACGATGCGCCGAAGTCTGCGGACGCAACTAACTTCAGACATGCACTAGCTGCCATTCGCAATGGAGCCATTGAGACTATCACCGAGTCCCTCTAAGTGTATGGCGTACTTGGAGTCAGACCACTACCCACTGCAGACGAAGAGTTCGCGTTGCCACGACAGTCTTGAGTGACTCTTCGCTACTACGTTCTGTATGCTGTATCAGGTTAAACTCTTACTTTTCCAGAATCGACCCTGACATACCAAATATATGTCCAGGATGCAATGAGTTCCCGCGTGACTCTAACCACCTCTTTGCAAACCCCACTCATCTAACACCCTTCTCTCTATGGTCCGATCCCGTCAATACACCACGTTCTCTGGGCCTACTGTTAGATGATTTCGATGACAACCAGTCCGAACCTTACCATCCAGGCGTGGATTCGATAACCGCAACAAAAAAACACAACGAAACCTTGGTTCATTATTTCTTGGCTCAGCCCGGTATCATTTGGTACCGAAATACTCCAAATCCAGTGTCAACTCTGATCTTAAATATATTATTCAACTTTTTATGCCCACTAGAAGCTTATGAAACATTCATGGAACCGTTCAAATAAAAATATAAAACATCAAGCATTCGTCCTTGTGCAACACCAGTGAGTGGCACAGTGCAAACGCGACACCAAAACAATCAATGTTAATCGATACACTTGTGAATGTCAAGTGAAGTGAAGAATAAGCACAGCTTTAACCGTCTGATAGCTATGCATATTTTACCGACTCACAATCATTGATTCCACCACACGGCCTTTCTACCAACTGCGCTCATTCAAAACCCTCCACTGCCTTCACTCTTTCAATGGCGAACGTCAAAACTGACGTCCATCCATTCATGGCACTTACGCACTTGGCTTTCCGCAAAAATTTGCATTTTGTGAAGACTGCGATTTGCATGCATTCACTCAGTGGAAGAGCGACAGACTATAAGTAAAGTGGCCGGGCTGGAACAACAATGCAGGAAGCCGAGACAACAGCTGAAAATCTCTCCGGGGATTACAAAGCGAATGCAAATTTTATATTCAAATGAAATTGATTACAAATGCCGAGCCAGCAGCTATATGTGTACGAAGGCAGGTAGAGCCTAAGCGTTGAAGACTACGAGCGCCTGAAGGAAAGAGTTGCTTAGCGTCTGAGTGGAGCGGGTGTGCTTATTTGATATTCGGATAAATGCAGTAAACACCGTCGTCTCGAGATTGACCTGCAGCGATAATGCACGGCACTGGCGAAGACTCTAGTGCAGTATGTGCAATTTCTGGATGCGTGTGTGCCCGAAGTTGTGCAGAATTGCAACCCTGCTTGGCACATCCATCCAGCGAAGAGAAAGGGTGTTCAACTGATTGGGTGACTAATTGAATGAGTGACTGTTTGACGAGCGTGTAAGATTCGGCAGTGCTATTTGCCATTTGCCTCCCCACACCCCGCTCCGAAGACATGTCGAGTATTTTTAATTTGAGGCAAAGGCATGCCTTAATGAAATCACAGCTTGTTAACGACGCTAAAAGCCGGGGAAATATCCTACATTTTTGGAAATCAAACAAACTCATTGTCAAATAAAATAACTGCAACAAGCAGGCCGCAAGCGTATACAACAACAAATGCACACATACATATGTACATATGTACAACAACAGCGGTAACAATAAAGTAGCACATAAACTCTACATTGCAGCTCCGTGCGGCGCCCTTATTTCTACCTCCTCATACAACACACACAAACCTCACCCGCTGAGTTCCTTCGGCAGTTCGCACGCACTTCCGGGGGGTAGTATATGGTGTTGCCATTGGCAGTGATGCTGCGTCCGATAAGTTCTCGTGGGTCTTCGCCTTTGTTTTCACTACTTATGCATTGCCTTTCGTGTGTAGCGAAGCGCAAGCGAGAAAACGATCGCATCGCGTGGTTGAAATGTCTGCTCGAATGAATTGATGAATGATAGACTCAGTGCGATTGTAGACTATAAACTCGTATATAAATGTATTATTTAGTTGCTTAAGAGCACTTTTCCAATCAAGGGATTTGTGCGATACTCAGACTTTAATCTGCCAACTTTTTTACTTATCTCATTTAAAGAGCACTCGCACATTTGTGAATTTTTTTTCACTTTTAGGGTGCGCGAGCGCTAAACTCGTTAGCAGACATAAGTGGCGGAAATCAGATTTTAGAATGAAAATAAGAAAAGAAGAGGACTTTTATAATTAAAACATTTATTCAACACGAGACTAGCGGATAGCGTAAGGTAAAACAAACATAAGCTGGAGTATATGAACAAGGTATGCTTGAAAACTTGGATCCCTGCATCGCAGAGGCTTCTCGTGGCGGCTTCTTTCCTGCTCTCATACCGGCGAGGGATATGTGGATGGGGAGAAGTCGCTGGAGAAGAGAAGCACTGAGCTTTTTCACAGATGGTCGCAAATAAGAGGGAAGGTTGGTGGCATAGTTTTCTGTAAGGAGCTCTCTGTCAATCTTAGCTTAAGACTACTGAACCACTGTATTGTTTTTCGGCCAGAATTGGCTGCCTTAAGGTGGCAGTAGACGTACTGTTACGAAGTGCAGCTTCTTTCAAGGAGGTGAACATTCAGTCCGACAGTAGACTACCTCTGAGCTCGCTAACTGTGCGCTGAAAGCTAGTCAAGGAGTGTCTGCCCTTACCGGAAATAGCATCTAGCTACTTTATCATCAGAATCGTTTGGGTGCAAGGTCACAGCGGAATCCCTGGTAACTGCAAATCCGATGAGCTAGCCAGAGGGGGACGTTTGCCCCGCTCAAAATATAATGGAGCTGAATTGGATCTCCATTGGGGTCTTGCATTCTAGCACTGAACCAATGGAGCCCGCATGAATACTTGTTCCTATTTGACTGAGCGATCCTTTTGGTCTAGAAAATACCGTCTGTGCACGACTGAGGCAAAACCAGCTGAGTTGTCTTACCTTTGGCAAATCAAAAGACTAGCAGAAACTGACATTTTTCAATTCAACAAATTTGTGATAGGCGCTTTGTCGATTTGTAAGGGTCTTATGTTTTAGTTTAGAAAAGTTTTTAGGTACCACAATGGACCTCGCATCCTAACCTAACTTAAGTCGAAGGTTTGATCCTATCAATGGAGCTCCATATGACAACTATGGACTTTGATCCTTGGTTTTACCCAAAAATTCCTTACAATAGATCACCAGAACACCATAGATCGACGAATTTGTTGAGACGATTAATATCTACCACAGCTCCTTCGCTAGGTTCGCGAAAGTTGTTTCTACCGAAATATTTTAATTTCAGGGTGACAAAATTCGGGCAAAAGAGAAAAGTATTAAAATAATCCCGCTTGCCTTTCCCCACACAACTTTGGCATAAAGCGTCCGACAAACTGTTTAGTCGTGCTGCATTAGAACTCCCGTCAGAGCTCCTACAATTGCGGGGAAATTGGCTTTGCTAAAGGCAAGTAGTTCTGAGGATCTCTTACGGTTCACTCTGGTCCAGAAGAATCTCGCAATCGCACTAGTTTTGATTGTTGACCAGCGCATACCGAGCTCATGGAAGACATATACGTCTATTTAGTTAGAAAGCAAAAGGACAACGGAGTACCGACTCGAATCCAATCGTCTGAAGGCGCGTAATCAGCGAGCTCAAAGCCATTATAGCCGCTCTACTATCGGAGTGAATGCGCATCTCTCTAAAGCAAACTGCAGCCGTTTGAAACACGCTACAGTGATCTGGTTGCCTGAAGTTGAGATTAATAAAGAGCTCCCCATACATTCATAGGCAGCAAATAGTAATGGACTGTCTGAGAATCTGGTAGAGGGAATATTATGCAAATCATGGTGGACTTTCAGTTGCCCAAAATAACCGCAATAAAGCAAGTTCTCTTCATCAACAGATCCCGAATTGTATGAGCATACTGGACGCTGTTAGTTTTAGATTTTTTTAAACTTGTGTTACAACTCAAGCGCGTGCCGAAGATTCTGAAAGGCCTGGTGTCGCCAAACAATTGTTTTCCGCTAATCTCTTCACCAAACAAGCAATACCTGAGTACAACGTGTATTCGAAAATTTCGGACATCAAATACATAGGCAGATAAGTATGATTTGTAATTCCGGCATAACCAGTTCTTAATTACGCACAGATCAGTTAATTTAATAATCAAACTGCAAAGCGCAACTAAGCAATTTTGCACAGGGCTTTTGGTCCCTCAAATTCGACAACTAATAAAAGGAGTCCAGCGAAAAACTGGAAAAGCGGGCTCCCCTCAAGTTCATTACGAATAAAAACCGTGAATTAAACAGAGCAAAACCGCGTTGGCACAAGGGACACAGACTGAAAAAAAGAAGTAATAGTTGACAACAAATAACAACAACAATAAAAACGACAAGGGCAGTGGCGCAGTGGCTTAGAAGGCGCACAGCCTCCCGGGCAACCCTGAGCGGCAAACTAGAAGCCACCTATATGTCGTTATGTTTCCAGCAGGCACTGGTCGTGCGCAACCCTTTCCATCAGCTGACATTTCGCGCACACCCTGCTTGCTTCCTTATAATGTGCCACATGGACTGACTGAACTGCCGCGACTCAACTAGCTACCTACCATTATCATTATAACTACTACTGTTATTATTATGCTGCCGTTTATTGTTGTTGTTGTAGTTTTTATAGCACATATGATGCTGCGGCTGCCCATAGCAGCATGATTGTTGTGCTTGCAACATGGCACGCTTCAGTTTATATTTATTTGTTTTTTTTTTCACTTACTATTGTTGTTGTTGTTGCCACTGCTGCTTTACTTGATGACTATAATTACTTTTGTAACCCCATTTAAAAAAGGAGTATAGTGAAGTGTAAAAATATAGCAACGTTGAAATGCGAAAAATAAAAAATGGAAACAAAATTGCAGAAAAAGCAACAACACACGGGATTCATATGGCACAGGGGCACGATAGATGCATGCAACATGCATATTTATATGCGCGTGTGTGCATACAGTTGCAATGGGAGAGTGTGTGAGCGCTTGCTTTCACTCCAACGGCGGAGTATTTCATACATAAATATATATGTATGTGTATGTGTGTAAAAAGCTTTTCTCATTGACAATGGCAACACGTGTGCAACGCCGCCGCGCGTCGGCAAATTAAATTCCCGCTGGGAATAAACACACACACGCACACATACTCACAAGTATGTATGAGCAGCCTCCCTCACTTTAACGCCGCTCTCATTTAAGCAATCCTCTAGCGGCAGGCTATGCCGGCAGCACCAACTTGTCGCCTCAGCAATTGTTGCTGGAATCTTTCATATAGTTTTTGTTATTGTTTGACTTTTAAAAAATCCACTAAGGCACTAAGGGTGTTGTATGCTGGTCAACGCTTGCGCTAGTTGCCGGCTGACTGCTGATCTGCCACATACACATGTACACATGTGTGTATGTTAATTTGTATGTTTGTTTGTGTGCGCCACTTTGAAGCGCTTAAGTTGTCACTGTCAGTTCTTGTTTTCAGGCGCACTTTGATAACCTTATTGTTGTTGTATTTGTTTTTAGCATGTATTGTTATGTTAATTTTGCATATTTGTTGCTTTAATTATTATTAAAAATTATAGAACGGCTGCTTTTTCGGCTGCAACCTTTTTCCTTCGCTGTGTTTGTGGCATTGCCTGACTTCTATTTGCATGCACAGACACACATATCTACATTTGCATGTGAAATTATAAATATGTACACGCATACATATGTATGTATGTATAGTGGCTCATTTATGCTTTTGTGCCAGCGCGTCGCGTAAGTTCTGCATAAGCAGCGCGTGCTCAATCCACTCACCCCTGTGCGCTTTCGAAAAGGCGCTTCATTCATTTCGCTTTTATCTTTAATGTTTTTTGTTTTGTTTTTGGCGGCGCTATTGTATTTTGGCGTTCTATTGTCCTGCTAGCTGGACGTCGCTTTATTTCCCATGCCTTTTTAAAAAGTTTTGTTGTTTATTGTGTCCTCGGCACTTTTTTTGCACTTCTACACTTTTGCATGCGCTTCACTACTTCTTAACCCCGATTTTATTCCTTTGTTTTGTTTACGTTGGCAATTTTTTTTTCCCTTTTTATTACTTCTCATATATGTATGTACATATATCATCAGTTAAGTGCCAATAATGTCCACGTGTCAGGCGTCACTTGCTGCGCGCCATCTTAATCTTTAGCTCATCCGTTTTCAATCGGCTTGCAAGCGACGCTTATCAGCGGTTTGCCACTCGAATTTAGCAATTCGATAAAGGTTTGTGGTTCAGCGCGATAGCACAAGCTTATCAAATTTTGATTTGCAGAATTCCATAAAAATTAATTAACCCCAACGTGTGTTTACAGCGATCAGCTGTTTGATAAGTCAAATAAGTCAAATTGGCAATCGAAATGCAGGATGCTTCAGAGAAACAAAAATTTCATTTGTGGTTTATGCATTGAAGGGTGTATGTTAAGTTTCCTACGAGGCTTGCAAAACTTAGCAGGAAATGTGCGAGAACCCAAAAATATATATTTTTGAACGTTAAAGTTCATTTATTTAAATATTATTATATATTTGCTTAAATAAATGGTCAATGTAACGAGTTGAGTCGATTTAGTTATCTCTGTTTGTCTGTATATACGCGAACTAGTCCCTCAGTTTATGAGATATCCATTTGAAATTTATCAAACACTTTTTTCTTCACAAGAAATCGCTCATTTGTCGGAATTGCCGTTATCGCACCACTATAACATATAGCTGACATACAAACTGATCGCAAAAAATCAAGTTCTTGTATGAATTTTTATTTTCTAAAAGTTTGTCATATATTATTTCTCAAGTCAACCCTACAATCTCCGAGAATATTGTTCGAAACCGGCTACTATAGAATATACTTGTCATACAAACTAGTCGATCCAACCCAAGTCCTTGTATAGAATACGTGTTTATTTGGCAAAATAACGGGTTTTTCAATAGGGACGCTACAAAAGTTGACCGATAGGGACAGCAAACGACGCCATATTTTTTCTCGCTCTTTTGACATCACTCTTCAGTAAGGTTTGCCATTTCATCCTGGAAAAATATACGACCCAACACTGAGTGGAAATTATTGAAATTTACTACCGAAATTCGGAGTCAGTGGCTTCAACTTTAAGAGCGCTACGTCCAATTTATGGTCGTCATAGTCGTCCGGTCAGATCAACAATTGAGCGTCTAGTGAACAAGTTTGGATCCAGAGTCTCAGTACAAAGTGTTCCCGTGCCTGTCAAACAAAGAAGTGCTCGTAGTGTCAAGAATATTACTATAAAATATATATGATCAATCAAAATGAGGTTCTTGTATGAAAACTTTTTTATTTTCCAAAGATATCTTCTCGAAAGTTTGTTTATTGTCCAAGGAAAGGCAATGAATATATGTCATACAAAATAGTCGATGCCGCTAGTTTCTTAATTGAGGAAGACTCAAATCAGTCTCTCACACATCGTTCTCAAGCATTGGGCATCACTGTGACGTTGTTGTAGCGAATTTTGTGAAAAAATCTTGGCCTTCATCCTTACAAGATCAAATTGATGCAAGAACTGAAGCCGCGTAACCATCAGAATCGTCGTATGTTCGTGAATTGGGCAGAACAACAATTTGAAAATGATCCGGATTTTCATCGAAAAATCAACTTCAGCGATGAGGCTCATTTCTGGCAGAATGGTTTTGTTAATAAGCAAAATATGCGTTATTGGTCAGGCAGCTCACTACACGTACGCTATCAGTTACCATTGCAATCCGAAAAATTTACCGTTTGGTGCGGTAATATCGCGGTTTATGGGACAGCGGCGTCATTAGGCCGTACTTCTGTCGTGATGATTAAGACCGGCACGTTATTGTGAATGGGAATCTCAACCGCTCAATGATAACCAAATATTTTTGGCTCGAATTGATGATTGGGCTTGGACAATATGTCGTTCCTGCAGAACGGTGCCACAAGCCACACAGCGATTGTCAGAATCTATTTATCGGAAACCAAGTTTGGTGAACTTGTTATCTAATGAAATGGTTCAGTCAATTGGCCGCCTCGTTCGTGCGATTTGACGTTGTTAGAATATTTACATATGTGCATATATAAATATTTATTTGGAGTACCAAAACAAACATATTTGCATAAAATAATATTTAATTCACATTTTGAACATGTGTCAAGCCTTCACCTTCCTCGCAAGCAAACGCTTAATTAGTGCCTTATAATTTAAACTCATTAAAAATTTTGCAAAAAAAATCACAAAGCTATCTTTGACCGACAAATATCGCATATGGTTAAGTTCGTACCGCTACCGACCGTAAGTGCAACACACAACTCAACACATTTCAACACGAGAGTGGTGGGTAACTCTAAATAGGTTAGCGTCAATGGGGGTTGGTTAAGCGGCAAACGGCAAAAAACAAAAACAACAAAAAAACACAGTGTTGCCTTAATCAAGTTTTAAATTACAAGCCGCGACGACTTGTGTAAGGCAAATAAAAATGTAAATATTCATAAACTGAAGTGAATGAGATTGCCAGCACGTAAGACATGAGAAAAAAATGTCAAAAAAAGTGAAAAAAACGCAGGCGGTGAAATATTAAAAGGAACGCATAACAAAGCAAGCCAAGTGCCGCACTGATGGGCTAATGCGAATCCAAATATTGGCCTGTTACTTCCGGCGACAATGGCTGATCCATTAGTAAGTAAGCGAGTGAGTGCAGCACGAGTGAGGGTGGAGTTTACAGGCGGGATTTGGCGTACGGCAAGTACGTGCGTGCAGGGGGACAGAAAAGTGCCACTAGTGCCACGCGCCCCTGCCAAAGTACCAGATAACGCATATTAAATGTCAGGTTATAATTGTATTTAATATGTATAACTGTATATCGCTTAAGTAAGAAAGCGAATGTTAAATAAAAATGCAGGATAAATGGTGGGAAAAGTTGAAGTGAGGCTATGCATGTAAATTTATGGAAGGAAAGGAGGCGTGGCAAGGCAAATAATGTGTGTGGTTATGGTAAGACTTTCGCTGTGAGGGTTACCTACAGCAGGAAAGCGTTACCATCAGCTGAAAGGCCGTTTCAAAAGTTCATTTGTCGAAAATCTCAACCATGGGAACATATTGAAAAAAAATATACAGGTTAGTCGAAAAAGTCTCTTCGCATTTCTAATCAAACTTCCAACTTATTTTTTATATTTATAATTAACTTGAATGAAATAAATATGTACCATTTTGGTCGACCACCTTTTGCCATTTTTCCGCCAGAGACATTATTCCATCAGTGTAAAACTTTTCTGGTTTCTCCGCGAAAAACTGCGACAAGTAATTTTCACAGGCTTCGCTTGAAGCCAACATAACTCCATTAAGGGAGTTCTGCATTGAGCGAAACAAATAGTAGTTCGATGGTGCAAGGTCAGTGCTATATGATGGATTCATCAAAACTTCCCAGCCAAGCTCTCCCAGTTTTTGCCGAGTCATCAAAGATGTGTGTGGTCTGGCGTTATCCTGATGGAAGACGAAGCCCTTTCTGTTGATCAGTTCAGGCCGTTTTTTCGATTGCTTGCTTTAATTTCAACAGTTGTTGACAGTAAAATGTAGAATCAATCATTCGATCAGGCTGGAACAGCTCATAGTGGATGATTACTTTTCAATCCCACCAAACACTCAGCATAACCTTTCGAGGCCTCAATCCTGGCTTTTCCGACCATTTGTTGAGCTTCATCACGCTGGGATCATGATCTTTTTCGCACATTATTGTCGTATTTGATCCACTTTTCGTCTACTGTTACCATTCGCTTCAGAAATAGTTCGATTTCATTTCGTTTCAGCAAAGAATCGCAGATGTTAATTCGGTCAATTCAATTTTTCACAGAAATAGCATGTGGTAGCCAAACATCGAGCTTCTTTTAGTAGCCAGCCTTTTTTTTGAAAGTTTCAAAACCGTTTGATGATGAATGTTAAGTTCCTTAGCGATGTCATGGCTGCTTATGTGACGGTCCTGGTCAATCTTTTCCATAATTTCATCGACGTTTTGTACGAAAGGTCGACCAGAACGAGGTGCACCTTTCACATCGAAAGTTCCAGAACGGCAGCGTGCGAACCATTGTTGTGCTACACGAACTGATACAGCATCGTCTCCGTAAACTTCACAAATTTCAACAACATCTATTGACAAATTACGAAAAGACTTTTTCGACTACCCAATATTTTGAAATAATTTGAAAGCAAACACTTTTAAACATCCTCCTCCAATCAATTTCCTACCACACCACTGTTGTAATAACTTGATTTCATCGAAATAAGCTGCTGCCGTGAGGGAAATTTTTCTTGGATCGTTGGCGAGGGTGTCGCTAAATGAGCGTAAGTCCATTTTTCGCTTTAAATCCCAGCGCACCCTCACTCTCAACTCGCAAACACACTGCGGTGTGGGTGAGAGCAATGCGTAGAATGGGGTAGGGGAGCAATTGGTAGCCGCAGGGTTGCACGTAAACGCGTGTATTTGTTTGTTTACTAAATGGGCGACCGCGTGACAGTCAGTCAGTTAGTGAAAAGCGTCTAAATTCACTTTAAAAACTTTTTAATATTGTTTCCTGAGAAACTTGGCGCTGGGTAAGTAGCAGCAGCTTTTTCTTCAACTCAGAAGCAACAGGATTTTCAAATGATAAAGTAATGCATTCATAACTGTTAATGCTAAGCGAGCTGAGTGGACGCATAGCCAGCAGCAACGAACGAGGAGTGTGAGTGCCGAGCTTTGTTCTGGCTTTTAGGTTGTGTCCTTGCATACGGTTTTTATGTAATATTTGTGTATGCACCCTTAATCCCATAATCAATTGTTGCCTTCTGTTTATTTTCGGGTTTTCATATTTACATTTTTTACATATTTCCCCAAACACACACACACATACAGCTTTGTGTACACGGCATTAAGCAATTTTTGAATTTTTGTGAAATGTCACGCCGCGCCATTGTCAAATCCATGGAGTATAAAATTTGAAAGGCAACAACAACAATTGCTGTGAGAGGGGGACACTTGCAAGGCACAGAGCGCTGGCTTCCTTGTAACCCTTTCATCTCGCTGTTGCTTTGCGCACACACGTGCATGCCTGCGTCCAACGGCACATAATTACGAAATGCAATGAGTTGCAATTCTAAACGCACAACAACAAAGCAACAAATATTTCAAAAACTCCATAAAAAAAGTAATAATAATCAAAGAGGCAAACTGGTTTTCCACAACCCAAAAAGAAACTAAGCAGCAAACCCGTTTGGCCACCACCACCACTACCACTGACCGACACAATGCCCGGCGGCCTACGCGCCGCACACTGACCACACTCTGCCTGGCCAGCGCTGCAGTTGCGCGCACCCGGCAGGGGGTTGCCGCGGCGCTCGTTCACTTGCGCCGCCATGCGCGCCTGCACACATTGCAGTTCTATGAGTAGAATTTCTGGTTTCGCTTTTCGTCAAACCGGCTGCGCTGCGCGGCGATGCGCGTAGTGCAACTGACCAAGTCGGCGGCGCAGTCGACGCCTGTTTCATAATTTAGCTTTTAAGCTTGGGCGTCACGATAACATCTGCGGTGATTCCGGTTTTTCGCTTGCCGCACCCCAACCGTGCCGCTCTTCTCAGTTCGCGCTCGCTTTCCGTTGCGCGGTGTCGCTTTGTACGGTGTAAGTTGTGCCGCCTTTGTTGTTGCTCGTGTTGGGAAGCGCATTCGTTTATTACTGTTTTTTGTCCGTTCAGCGTTTATCTCACTTATGCTGTATTCCTTATCGCTTACATGCATACCAGTTTGTTTGCGTGTGTGTGTGTGTGTGTGTGTGTGAGTGCTACCTACGCCGTTTAAGGTTAAACACATGTCAAATTATTGAAATGTCATGCAACTGTCAGTTAATAGCGTAGCCATTTGTCATTTAACATATAGCGGTATTACCTGAGGCCGCCCGAGGTTTATTCACACGAATATTAATATTTGAATTTTGATAAAATCATTAATATTAAAGTGGTTAAATAAAAATTATGTGTTTGAAGGTGGACGTGGTTTGGCAAACGTGTTAGTGTTAGGAAACGTCATCCCCCAACAAAACTGTGAAATTGGTTCCGTTGTGGCTGAAAGTTTTAGGAGTTTAACAGACTATGTGCAAACTCCGCCGTAGCTCCAGGAGTCAAAGCCAAAATACCAATTCGAAGACAATAAAATTGTCCAAAGGGGACCTTAGATACTTGAAGAGAATACCAAGAGAGCCGATATGTCAACGAATCGTTTAACGAGGTCCTTTCGATACTTCGAGAGAATGTCAAGAGTGCCGAAATGCTGATTCTCCTAGATATTAAAGCAAATTAGCCGAATAAAGCACATTATCGAATGCACACCAGGGTCGGTCAGTTGCAGTGACTTTACTGAGGATCAGGTTAAGTTAGTTTAGATGGCTAATCCCTCCAACAAGGAATCATAATTAAACTATTAAGTGTAGTCCTTTGTGAAGCCATATGAAAAAATCTTTAGCTTTATATCAGCTACCAGTAAAAACGCGCTGATTCTATAAAAAATCTGCATAAGTGGTCTATTTCTATATCCACTATTTCACCCATATTTCAAAAATATAAGATGCAAATTATTTGTGGCTTGATCTGGCAAACGCGGGTCATAAGAGGAGTAAGTTTTGAGATGATTCTTTCTCATCGTCTTCCTAACCAAAAATGGCATCTTATAAGATGTTAGGTGTTACTTGATCGGACAAAGTCCAGTCAGACCTCCTTTGCTGAGAGTTCTTCGAAAAGCTATCATTATAGAAGTGATTTATAACTTCTTCTGATTTAAAACAGGTCTCTGAAATTTCGAACTCTTCATAGTGATAAATTACTAGAATATGCTATTGAGAATCAGCTACTCGCTATTCTCTGCATAACGGGACCGTTAAGAAATGCATGCACCAATGGATGCCCCAGTAAGGCTAATCGAGCTACCACCATTCGACTTTGCAGTTAAAAGCTATGCGTCAATATTAGTTAGCTAAATTCTCTACAAGAATTATTGGGCATAGCTCAATAAGCCTCCCTGCCAGGTGGACAAACTAGACTACGTAACCCCACGCTTCATTTGGGAGAGAAGGTTCCAGGTTACACTAGAAGTGGGTGGATGACGCAGAAGCATGCGACTCACTAACGGAGCTTACAACATCTACCTGTATACAGACGGTTCAAAACTATTTAATATAGTGGGAGCCAGAATCGAATGCTTGGAGTTGGATCTCAGGCGGAATACGGCAGTATGATCCAAGTGAAAGTCTTTGTAGTCAGCAAAATAGCGGAGACAGTGAACAACGAAGGCAATAACACAGAAAGAATAAATATATATCTACGTCGTTAGCCAGCGGTAATCAAAGTAATAATCTCACATCGCATTATGTCAAAGAATGTCTTTAGAAGAAACCACAGTCCACAGAGGAATACCAGGAAACGAAATAGGTGATGAGATTGCCAAAGTGCCATCCGACTGGTTACCAAACAGGAAATACCGAAGTCACTAAAAAAACATACAAAGAAATGTCCGAAAGGGCTGACAAGCGGATCAGGGCTCGATGGAATGCCTTAAGTACATGCAGTATCGCCAAGTTTATGTGTAAAAGCTCCGTAAGTAAACTGGCATGCATTTAACTCATATGGTCTCGAAAGGCCACCGGACGGTTGTTAGTCTCATCACAGGTCACAACCTACTGGCATCACGTGTTAGCTGGTTGGACATATGTACGTAACGACGATACATACAGAAAGTGCCGACAAGTAGGCATGAGAGATATGCTGGACCATCATCTCTGCCTTTGTCCAGTACTATCTAGAACTCGTCTTAAATAACTAGGAACCTCGCAGTTCAAAAGACTAGACGAAGTAACAAACTTAGATATCAAGTCGCCCTTAAAGTTCGCAGAAAACATTGACGTCCTTTATGACGAAAACTTTACCTCAAATTAAACAGAACCTCCATCTGACTTTACTAAGAACCAGTAGGTCTAGGTATGGCATGACAGCCCGCTTGTATAACATAGCCTAACATACAGCTGGAACCAGCTGGAACGAGAAAGTTATACTCGCTTAGATTTTCTCAACTTTAGCTTTCTCTCAATGCACAATTTAATCTCATTAAAAACTTTTTCGCCACTTTCACCTTCGTATACGCACTTTTCCAAGTTTTACCCAACGCCATTTTCAGTGCAGATTTAATTTAATTACAAAAACAAACTGAATGGAATTTAATTTGGAAGCAAATAAAAAAGTGGAGCCATTCTATGCATTGCGTGCGTACCGCAGAAACCGCACACTGAACACGACAGACAGACATGTTGTTTGGTATGCACGAGGATGACGATCACGAAGCGCCGAAACGCGTGTGTTTGAAGCTGTTTGATGGAGGCAATGGCAGGAGCCAACTGAGAGGCTGAGAGAGAACGCGCGGTTGGGGCTTTGTGCAACTTTGCGTAGAATAAGCACTAAAAATAACCGCAGTCGCGCCGAAATGCTACAATTTTCGCAAAAGCATACATATCTAATTTTACGAGTCTTAGCTACTCACCGACACTTACCGAGTACGAGCCGAACGCTTTGCAACAGTAAATTTAATATGTTGTTTACCGTTTGGCATATCACCGGTTGGCGCTCGTTGAATGGCAAGTGAGGTATGTAGGTGCAGTGTCGGCTTCCGGATCCGCCGCATTCGGCGCACAAGCGGTGACTATGCTGTCCGCAGTAGTAGCGGTATAGTCGACCACTGAACGATAATGGTTAGCTGGCGGTGAGTTCGGCGCATCTGTTTGTTACAATAGGCTCTCGGTGCGTTGGGTCGGGTCGGGTCGTTCGGGTCTGTTGGTTAGCGCTTGTTTGTTCGTCGCATTTCATTTGCTTCTTTTATTTGATTTGCCTACATTTGACGCTCTGCTCCACTTCGCTTCGCCTGGCCCACACAAACGGCCAGTCTGCTAATGTACTCTGTCTGCATGCAGACCATCGTGTGCAGCCGTTGGGCCGAATGAGGTCGGCTCGTCCCTTAGTCCATCTGTCTGCCCAATTGTTGGTTTGTCCGTCTGGCTGCCAGTCATTTTGTCGTTAGACGGTTCAATGTTCGTATACTTTCTTTTCGGACTCTTATGTGCTTCGCACGAATGCGGGTTCGTATGCACGGCCGTACATATACTGTGCGTATAAGTTCGTGTATATGTATGCTCGTATGCTATTGTTCGGGCGAGTGCAAAATGTCAAGTTCAGTTCAATAACATCAAAAAAGGGGAGCGCACAAAACGTACGACCAAGCGCCTGTTGGCACGGGAGAGGGATGTGTCAGTTTGCAACGAAAACAATAATAACAACAACAAGGAAGTGAGCAAAAAAATGCGTAACTTTATGAGGTAATATTAGGGCACGCAGCCAGTGCGAGCAAGGGGTGAAGTTAGCGACATCGTTGGCTCAACGAAGTGCGTTCGGCTGCTCATATATACGAATATGTATGCATGTTGAACTTGTGGAACGCCGAGCGGGTGGCAGTGAGCAGAACGCTTGGCCGTTGAGTGGGAAAATGTGAATTGGTATGTTAAGATTCATATCAGTTGGCATAATGAGTTATGAAGTACTTTGGGGCGCGCGGATTTTATGATATTTTAGGAATTTCTTAAATTGCGCTTACATACATTTTCGGTTGACAGTTTTTGTCTGTGTGTGTGTGCCGAGTATGATTCGTTTTTCGGCGAGTGGGCGGCTGTGCTGTGTATGAAGTAATAAGCAAGCTTTGATGGACTCACGTGCTTGAGTTGTTTGCATGCCGCAGGAGCCAATAGTATTTCATAATTTTATGACGCAGCGCTTACGGGCGGTTTAGGCAAGCGCTTGGTGGGCGAAACAAATGGGCAGTAAAGCGAAGATATGGAGATACTTAGGTAAATTAGTTATTTGTTGGTATTAGTCTTTGAAGTGGCGAAAATCCTTTGGGAATTCACATAAGAGTTGAGACTAGAACATATGATTATTGATAGAGAAGCGCGAGAGTTAAGAAGAATCCAAAAAGTATGTCTGTTTTCAAAAAGTACATACTTTAGAGAGAGTCCAAGTATTGTTATATACATATGCGCGTTTAAACGCCTCTAAGTAGGCTATATTTTGACTTTTTTCTGTCGTATTTAGTATCTAATGGTTTTGACGATTCGGTTTTTGCTCGGAGCATTATGTGAGGAGAAATTCTACTCCCACTTCGATCTCTGTTGCCTAAATATGAGCTAGGTTTATGAAGATTCTTATACCGAATTCAAAAAGTTGATATCTCAGAAGTTTTATTTCACATCAGAAAAACAGAGCAGCGCTCAAGGCTCTGCCTTACAGCCAACTCCAAAAAATCTCGCTTTAAAGACATTCGTACCATTAGGAAAAGTGCTTCATTATTTAAACTTACTAACCAGTGTACTAAGTCATAAGAACATATATATAAAAATTGCTGTACATAACCTATCCTTTTTTCCACGAGCTATGTATCTAACTCACAAAATCACGAAAAAAGTAAAACTCAAAGCAAAATTCTTGGCAAAGGTTGTATGAAGACGTGAAGCGACTGAATAAAAGAGCGGAGCAGGACACAAGCATAGAAAATTTCCCAGTATTTTGCCTGACTGAAAGTATATAGGAAGTAAGGAGCGCAACAAAATGTGTATACAAAAACAAACAACAGATAAAATAATACAAAAAAAAATATTTGCAAGATGAGCAGAGGAAGTGGTTTGCTGCTGTGAGCGTGCACGCTGCAAAACACACAAAATTCTGCCAGAAAATCAAATTTTACATTAAGGACTCACGCTCATGTGCTTCAGTGCTGCACGCGCTCTCTTTTTCACTCTCTCTATCTACCTCACTCTCTCTTTAAATCTCTCTCTCTTGAGTTGCTAATATCCTTTTTGAGGCAGGCATGTTTGCGCTCCATGCGCGCTACCTATTTTTAGTTTAGCGTGAGAGCGCGCTTCATCTGCGCAGGTGCAAAAATCAAAAATCGCTCGCAACGAACACAAAATTCTCAGCACGGCTTCGCTGCAACAGAGCGCGTTCGGCGCTTACATTTTTGCTGCCACAAATAAGTAACAGCGGGATCCCGCGCGCTGCTGTGTGCGCGCATAGGCTTTTCGCCTTGCGTGTGTGTGTTCCTTTGCTTCGTGGTGGTATACCAACTCAGGCGACCGCTCGCGCGCTCTTACCGCTGACAGCCTGCCGACTTTTTGAGGGTGTGTTCTGTTCGCCTAAATACTTATTTTTATTTTCTCACCTCTCAATGTCGCAAGCGCCGCTTTTCGCACATCCACATATGTGTGAGTGTGTACGTCGGCGCTTTCTATAAATACTTTGTTTTCCTGTGTGCTGCATGCGCGTTATATATGGCTCCACAGCACGCCAGCCAAAGGAGGAAGCCTACAGCTGAAAAAGCCCAGTATCGTAGAATTCTCACGCTACCGCTTTTCACTTTTGTTACGACCACAATGGGACAATAAATAAATACCAGTTCGTACAAAGTGACTTCAGCAGCAGCAGTTTGAGTGGCTGCGGCTGCTTGGCTACACATACGCGCACTCACAGGCGGCAGCTTTGCTGTGCGGCGTGCCGCAAGTTTCTTGGCTACTTGTAGGCATTGACGGTTTGCCCAATGCTAAGCTGTCTTTATGAATACTTATTTCGCGCATAGCGTGTGTGCAGTGGGTACCCTCCTTTTGAGTGTGTGTGTGTGAGTGCGCGCATTCGCACGTCGTCCCTATTTCTTTCTGTAATTTCTGTTTACTTTAATATTTTTTTACGTGAGCTCTTTAATGCCGCTTTCCCAAGCCCATCCAACTTGGGTACTCGTGAACGCAAGGAAGCGCGTGAAATCGCCTTTGGGGTAGTAGCGCCGCTGCCGCGAACCCTGCTACTAAGCGCGCAATTAAGGATATTTCCTTGTCAGTAAACTTCAGGAAACCGTAATTATTTTTATTTAAGACTGCAAAACTGCAAGACTTGAAGAAAAAACCGCCTAACTACCTGAGGCGCAGGAAGTGTCCTTGAGTCTTAGCGGCAATAGCCATTTGTACGTGCCGCGCTGACTGGACATTCGAGTATCCTAATTGCGCGAAACGTTGTTTTGAATAGCATTTAGTCAAATGACAGGCGGTTTTTGTTCATTTTTAATACTCTTAAGTACATTTTGTCACTTCGTGCTAAAGTCCGAAGGGGAATTTTGCAATGATATGACGTGTGAATGTTTTTTTTTCTTCTTGGAACCAAGGCGCATTGCTCAAATGGAGATGGGAACACACGATATGGGAAAGCAAGGTACGGCGGCAACAAGGTATATAAATAAAAATATGTTGTTAAGTGGATAATAAAGGAGATAACTAAAATTACTTGGCATTATTTATTGAAACATAAAAGAATCAAGTTGAAGGCTTTATAAATTTTTGGAAAATATAAATTATCAAAGCACTCGCTAGATGGCGCTGACGTCGATATACTTATAAAATCCATATTTATGAAAAAAATGATTGTTTTATGACTGTACTTGTGAAGAAAATATAGCTGCCGTAGCTGAGAGTGTACACGAAGACCGTGGAGACTCGATTCGGCGGCGTTCGCAGCAACTCGGATTGACGTATCGAACGACTTGGCTCATTTTACGTCGAGCTTTTGAAAGCGTAAAAAATACAACTTATGCCAGAACTGAAGCCGCTCGACCATCTCAAGTGATAACGCTTCGTCATATGGGCTCTTGAAAAATTCCAAGAAGATTCAAGCCAATTTTTATTCAGCGATAAGGCAAATTTCTGGCTCAATGTGTATGTAAACAAGCAAACTTGCCGCACTTGGGTCGAAGAACAAACGGAAGAGATTCAAGAGCTGCCATTTCATCCAGAAAATGCAATGGTTTGGTATGGTTTCTGTCCGGTAGAATAAACGATCCCTATTTCTTCAAAAATAATGCTGGTGAGAGGGTAACCGTTATTGGCGACCGTTATCTCGCCTTAATAACCGACTATTTGATGCCTGAAATTGAAGCTCGTAAGCTCGGCGACATTTGGTTTCAACAAAATGGCACCACACTAAAGCAGTAGATTTATTGAGAGATTACTTCGACGAGCAAAAAATTGTACGCTTCGGGCCGGTCGATTGGCCACCAAGATCGTGGGATATCACACCGTTAAACTTTTTCCTGTGGGAATATGTATATAAAGTCTAAAGTCTATGCGGTCAATCCGTCTTTGATTCAGACCTTAGAGCAAAACATCACGCGTGCCATTTGTCAGTTACCAGTTGAAATGCTCCAACGAGTCATCGAAAATTAAACTGAACGGATGGACCATCTGAGACGTAGCCGCGGCCAACATTTGAAAGAGAGAATCTCCAAAAAATAAGCGCGAAAGAATGTTCTTTCGAATGATAAAAACATTTCCAATTAAATTTGAGGGCTCTTTGTTTTTTTCTTTAAAAATGTAAAGAACCTCGAAATGGATCGCCTGGTACAACAACTGTGTTTTGCTTTTAGTTGAATTTTATAAAATTTGCTTCCGAAAAAGTTTCCGAAGGAAGACACACCGTCGAAGTAAGCCACATTTCATTTGAATTTAGCTTGGCAATCTTTGCGAGCTCGTACTTTTTCCGTAGCGCCAAAATTTCACAGTTGATTTGCTTCTCAAGAACTGAGAGACTCTTAGCAAAAACTTTACTTTTACCGCCGCGTTCTCTACCTCTTAGGCAACACAAAATCCAGCAATCAACTTTAAACCCAAAATTCATCAAGAACTCCACAAGTAAACTTTAAAGCCCCTACCAGCGATCCCAGCAAAAAACGGATGCACGCTTATTGTGATTTCGGACACACATTTACATTTAATGCAAAAGTTTTTCGCAAACTTTGTGAAAAGTTGCAAAGTAAGTAGTTAAGTACTGACTGCGGCAGCCGACTGTGCAACGAACTGATTAAGTGTGGGTGGACATGTGTAGAGCCAAAAAAGAGAAAAAGGCGAATGAAAGGCAAACGAATGAAAGACGATAATGAAATGGTGGATTGTATGCAAAGTAAAAGGTAGTTTTCTTGTCAAATTAAGTAACAATTGCAAAGGTAAATTAATGTAACACAAAAAGGTCAAAAAGCCTGCGAGGAAGCTACAGGAAAAAAGGCCACACTCCGTTTCAGTAAAAATGAAAGAGATTATATGGACTGCTGAAGAAGTTGGGACAGTGCCATTCTGGGAAAGATTAAGTGTAAAATAATTGAAGAAGCAAATGTTTGTGTAAAAACGATGGCAGAAGAAATAAACAATGAAGCGATAAGCGAATGTAAGTATGGGGAACATTTTTTTTAAGGTGAGAGGATTGTCACTTAACACTTTTTGAGATAATGTGTGAATAATAATTAATAAGTGCGTATTTCAAGAAAATGTATGCGAAAAGAAGAACATTTTTGGTTTGAATAAACTTGGTGAGAATTATGAAAGTGTTACAGCAAGAGAGAATGAAGTTAAAGCAAACTCTAGCATATACTAAAGAGAAGCAAGCTAGATCGTTTAGGAAACCTACATAGGTTCCAATAAAAGTTGTTCAACGTTCCCTTTATGTTTGATATGTTGAGAATAGAAGAGAATAAATAAAAATAAAATAATAAAAAATTTGAAAACTAAAAAAAAATCTTCAAAATTTCATATAACATCGATTCAAATCCCAAATCAGCTAAAAGAGTGGAGGGGTTAGCTGAATTTTCCACAAGAACTCTCGGGCATAGCTCAATAAACAGAGACTGCTGTACAAATTAGACCACATACCCTCTTTATTTGGAATAAAAGGTTCCAGGTCTTAGGAGAGAAGATTCCAGGTCATAGTAAAAGAGGGTGAAAGGCGTCGAAGCGTACAACTCAGCAGCGTAACTTACAACCTCTACACTGACGGTTCAATAATGGCTAATCCTAATGCAATTGGAGCCAGAATCTGTTGCCTGGAGCTGTATCTTAGGCGGAATACTGCTGGATCTAGCTTTCGGTATACTGCAGTATCTTCCAAGCGGAAGTCTTTGTAGTCAGAAAAGTGGCGGAATAGCTACCAACGCAGAAAGTAACAGAAAGAAGTTAAATATATGTGTCAATAGTCAGGCGGCAAAATCGCATTTCGTGAGAGAATATCCTTAGGCGCAAGAAGGCAGTGGATGTAGCGGCTGTATATCTACTGGGTTCCAGACCACAAAGGAATTCTGGGAAATGAAATAGCTGATGAGAATGCCAAAAGCGCTCTGCCTCTAACTTCCGAGCAGTAAATACGGAAGTTCCTTAAAAATATAAAATGCAGTTTCCGAAAGGGCCGACAGGTGGATCAGAACGCGCTGGAATGCCTTAAGTACATGCAGGATTGCCAAATTTATGTGCAAGAGCCTCATAAGAAAACTCGCCTGACCTTTATTAATATAGTCTCGATAGGTCTGCAGAATAGTTGTTGGTATAATGGCTGGTGACAATCTCCTGGCATCACATGCGAGTCCGAGAGACGATTCCTGCAGAAAAAGCGGAGAAGTGGGTATAAGCATAAGAGAGAAGGCTGGAACAGCTCCTTTGCATCTAACCAGCACTATCTAGAGCCCGTCTCAAATATCTAAGAACTTCGCAGTCCAAAAGACTCGACGAAGTATCAGACTTAGATATCAAGTTGCTCTGAAAGTTCGCAAGAAGTCTTGACGTCCTGTATGACGAAGATTTCTCCTCAAATTAAACAGAACTTCCAACTGACTTTACTAAGAGCCAGTAGGTCTATGTGTGTTCTGACAGCCGGCCACTATAACCTAACTTAAACTAATAATTCCAGCTATAAAATGTCAGTGGCGTCTTTGTTGACTTCTATTTTCTGTTTTAGGAAGCATTTGTCTAAAGATATTCATTGAATATATAGAAATTTGGTACAAATGCCATATATGATGCTCTCAACAGCTGAAGCGCAGTAAATATTTTGGTTGCTAACCATTTTTAAATGCTGAAATCACAGCATTTTTTGTTTAACTTCAGACTCGCAGTGATTCGCCACTCTTCATGCTGTCAGTCAGCAAACAAATATGAGCAAAGAGGACTGAAAATAGTTTAGTGTATTTGACAGGCGGTCGGCACTTAATGCATATGGAATTTTCAAGAGCAGCACTTCAACTAACTGAAAACAAAAACAAAAACAAAGAGGTTTGTGTTTATGAAAATTTAATAGTAGAAACAAAATACTACCGTTATTTGGAAGCTCGTTAAAATGTGGGCAGCGCAATATAAATAAAACTCTCGAAAATCGAGCAAAGTTGGTATTGAAAAAGAAATGCTTTGCCAGCGTTAGAGAATGAGCGAGTGGTGTGTACTTGTATGTGTGCGACTGGAAAGGGATAGTCGTGAATTATTAAAAATTTGCAAACAAATAGTCGGAAATATGTGTGTGTGTGTGCGGAGTGAAAGCGGATTGAATGCACATCAAAGTTTTGAAAACGGAAGCACGAAGCGAACTGAGAGTTAGAGAGCAAAAGTATTTGAGGTAGAAGTAGCTTTGGTCTGCTGGCAGTGTATGAAGCATACTTTGTGGCGTAACAACAGCTACAAAATTTTTGCAAAATTTATTTTATTTTGTAAAATGAAAGCAAAATGGCACTAAATTATGGCAAGGAAATAGTCTGAGTAGTGTCTCATTGAATTGCGGCCTGACAGTTTTGCGGTTGCTAAAATAATCGAGTAAAGAGCTTTTTTGTTATTTTAGTTGTTTTTGTAACTAAACCAAAGCACTTTTTCGCTTTTTTGCTTGTTGACGACGCACAAACTGCTCGTTTTCTGACCATTAGTCGCCCAACTATGTGGCTGCTGCGGCACTACAAATAACTTCTTGCCGTAAATCAAAATAAATGTACACGGAAACGGAAGTGACTTTTTGTTCGACGCTCTCAGCCGTTAAAAACGTCAGCAATGCAGGCTGCGGTGGCAGCCTTGCAAAATATTATATTTAAAATACTTTAAGCACAACTTTTTTTAGTTTGTGGCATTTAAATTATTTACACGATTTTAAATTGGCTTGTCGGCTTTGCCACAAACACACACACACACACACAAATGCATGCTTGCTTGCTGCTTACATACATATGTACGGAAAGTGAAAATGGCTTATAAATAAATCAGTTCAAACGTCTGCCTCCATGTCTGGCTGGCCGTGTGGGTGGGTGCGCTCGCTTGGGTGGCCACCCGCTTGGCTGGCAGCGCCGCTGTTGGTGCAGCAGCAGTGACCGGACTGTGTGCGAAAAGTTTTTGCAATTTTCACCGCAAATGTGTGCACATTTTCAGTGCATTAAGTTAATTGCCTGGCGATTTTCATATTGGCAGCGGGGAAGTAGAGTTTTTAAGCGGGATCCAGGGTTTTCAAGGAAAGTGAAAGCGGTTTTAAGAAATTAAACAATTGTTGGTAGAAAGCTGAAGGCTTATTATAATTTCAAGTATGTTTCTTTTATACGAAGAACGCTAACAAAAGCTAGATCAAAAATTCGGTAATCGATAACTCGATACAGGTGGCAGATGGTAAAAATTGTATGATATTAACAGTAAATTTCCAATTTTGTAACGTAATCGGAACGTAAAAAGTAAGTTATCAATAACCGATTTATTGACTTATAAAAATAGTAATTAATAGATAAATTATCGATTATTATTTTGTTTGAAAATCAATAAATTTAGTTTTCGTACAAAGCAATAGGAATGCCAAAAATTATTGCAATATTTATCACATTAATTTGAGTTTTTATATTAATCGATTGTTTTTTGATTAATCGATAGTTTTTATATTATTCGATATTTCCGATTAATCGATATATTTTAGATCAAATGAAAAAAAATTTAGTTTTTTGATTAATCGATAGTTTTTATATTATTCGATATTTTTCGATTAATCGTTATTTTTTAAATTAAATGAAAAACAAAAATTTGAGTTTTTTAATTATCCGATAATTTTTTTATTAATCGATATTTTCGATTAATCGTTAGTTTTTCAACTACCAGTGAACAAGTGCACAACAAAGTATATTTTTGGGTAAGATTTGCCCTAATTACTAATAAATATTCGATTGCAAAATCGTGTTCTACTTCAACTAATCGATATTTTTGATTGTTTAAAAATTTAAAAATAATTTCTTTTGACTTAGAGTACTTGAGTGTAAAATTACTATGAATTCATATGGATATCGATATTATATTTTTCATCGATATTGTATCAATAATATTTTCAATTATATGCAAACAAAATTTTTGACAAATTTCTGATTTTATTATATATTTAAACGGTGCTCTCCATAAAAATTTTAGTTTTTCGATTAATCGATAGTTTTTGTATCGATCGATACTTTTCTAATAATCCAGAGTTTTTCGATTATCGATATTTTTCGATTGTTAATAATCCATTAAAATCCAAAAAAGCTTATTTCTCACTTGGATTATTTGAATGCAAATCATAATGAATTTATATTATATTTTTCATCGATATTAGAAAATGTATCAATAAATGTTTCGATTAAATATAAATAAATTGTTAAACAGGAAGAAGAATTAGTTATTAACATTTAAATTTCTACCTTTATTGTAAATTCATATATGTATATAATACTCTCCACTGCAAGCTGTGCACTATCGATCATATCGATTACTTACCGATATTAATTTTTACCGGGAAGAAAAATCAAAATTTAATGTTCAAATTTCTGATTTTATCATCAGTACTAATCTCCTCTTTAGTGTATGTACTATCGAACATATCGATTATTAATCGATTATATTTTTTTGATGGGAAGACATTAATGTTCAAATTTCTGATTTTATTATCTGTTCAATATCAAATTACTATCCACATTAGGGTATATACTATCGAAAATATCGATTATTAATCTATTAATTATAATTACGTTATGACAATATGAATATTTAATGGTATCAGGAGCGTTAGTTTTAATTTCGCTCACGCCACAGGCGATTAAAATAAGCCAATTTGCGAAGAAAAAAGCGTTAAAAATTAAATCAATAAAATTGCTTAGCCGAACAAATCTCACCCCTAGTGGTGACATGATAATCTTGTGACTAAATATTTTGCCTTTTTCGAGGGAGAAAAACACTCTAATAGCCAACTGATGTAATCTATAATTACGCTAACATACTATACCGACAACAACAACAGCAATGAAGCAGAACAAAAATAGCTCCTGCCATTATACTATACATTTGTGGCCTTAACTACCGCAACCGACCGCAAAAACTTACCCCAAACTCATCGGCGCACATTTCACTATTTATTGCCCTTTTTCATCGTCGTCGTAGTCGAAGTCGTAGTCGGTGTTGTTGTCGCCGCCACCTCAAAGGAAGTGCCGTGCAGCAGCTGTGCGCTAGACGGGCCACGCAGAGTGGAGAGTGAATAGTGTGGGCCGTTTCGTTTCAACAATTTCCAAATGCTAACTAACAACCCTGAAAAGTCAGTTAACATTACGTATTTATTACGTCTGTTGCGTGGCCCCAGAGGAAAAAGGGTTGAACTGCGTCTTCGACGGTCGACTTTCTTTGCAACGTCTTCCTGCGGCCCACACACATATTTGGTAGGTGTGTGTGTGTGCAGGCAGGTTGTGGGTAGCATGAGTTGTGTTAATCGTCGATTGAGGCTATGTAAACGCCACTCACAATTTAATTGAACGGAGGTTTCAAAATTGCTGCGACACGCGTTCGGCCACAAAAAGGATTTTAGCTAACAATATGTTGGTTGTTGCCAAGAATTTGGGTAAAGTCTTGCTCTCTTACCACGGTTGAGCTCAATGCTTATGCCATGTCTTGACGTGGCGTATAATAGTTGTTGTCACTTTTGTACTTCCGCCTCGTGGTAACATTCAATTGTTTTGCCCTAGCGCTGCGAGCGTGAGGCCCAATAGCTCAATGTTGTTGCTGTTTTTGCTTTTTTTATACATTACCTTTTTGCAGTCAATTGACTTTTTGGCCATTAATGTGTTTTCCTTAAAGACACCCACGCTTCATTAGATTTTCTCACGTTTTTCCTATGCGCGCCGGTATGTCTCCGAGCAAGGTGGGGGGCATGCGTGGGCCCATGATTGAATTGTAGTCATTTCCAATCGCTTGGTTAGTCAATTGCTGCGTTGATGTAATGGCGCATTGTTGATCTCTTTTCTCACACAAGGTACTATATTTATTTAGGGTCATTTTAGGGTTCTCGCTCCATGACGTTCTTTTACTGGAATTGAAATTCATTTCTAGAAATTTGTTGCTCTTTTCAGTTTAGTTATAATAAAATTTAATCTTCATGACTAAATCCACATCAACGTTTGGGGTAATATGCTATGATATGTATTTTCTTCTTAACTAGCGTAGGCACCTCTTATGCGGTTACAACCGAGTTAACAAAAGCAGTTTCTTCTTTTCGCTATTTGGTGTCAATTTCAGGTCCTTCGGAGTGAATGTCTTCTTCTTCCTCTGCATCCACCGGTGGGTACTGCGTCAAATACTGGAGTGGTTTCATCCATTCGGACGACATGACCTAGCCAGCGCAGCCGTTTTCTCTTGATTCGCTGAACCATGTCAATGTCGTCGTATATCTTGTGCAGCTCATCGTTCCATCGACTGCGGTATTCGCCGTTGCCAATGCGCTAAGGACCATAAATCTTTCGCAAAACCTTTCTCTTGAATATTCCTCAGGCCGACTCATCATATGATGCTATTGTCCCTGCCTCCGTCTCATATAGTAAGACGGGAGTAATGAAGAACTTGTAGATTTTAGTCTTTGTTCGTTCAAATAGAACTTTAATTTTGCTGTTGGATTTCAAGGCTACGAAAGTTGTTGATTTTGAAACTGGTTTCAAGACAGACGAAGTTTTAATGTTAAATGTTTTCTCGAATCTGTCTGTTGTTGGCTTAAGATTTTTTTAAGGCGCATAAAATTTTAAACATATTTTACACAATTTCAAAGCAACACTAGTTACAGTTCTTCTTCCTTGCGGAACTACTGATCAACTAGCTTATTGCTCTTCGGGTACTCCAAATTTATCAGCCTCAAGTTTTTTGCTTCGGTTTTAAACTTTGCTCGGTTTCTTTCATATCTCAGTTTTTTACAGCACTTTCGCACAATACCGTTACGCCTCTCACTTGCAGTTGAAATGCGTTTTTAGAAGCTTTCTTGCTGTTGACGTCAAGTGCCTGCCGGCCTGCTGTCAAAACGATGTCATCGTCGTCGTTGTAGCCGTTGCCGCTGTCACTGCCGCGCGCCGCCTGTTAGCTGTCAAGTGTTCTCGCCTGTTTCTCTTGTTGCCGTCGGTGGTATGTAGCGACTGCTGCCGTCGTTGACGCTGTCAAAATTCCGTTATGCAAATTTCAGCACAATTTCTAAACGCCAAGATTACTCAAAGTTTACACGAGCCCGATGCTTTCAAGTAGAAACTGAGCACTCTAACAGCATGAGTGTGAGTACGCGTGCGAGTCAGGTGCCACGGGTGTGAGGTGACACAAAGTACATAATGCGTGTCTTGGGCACTTTTGACAAATTGCGTGCATTTCTCCACACAGCCATGCCACTCAGCTGACAGTTAGCTGTTGTTGTTTCGTTGTTTCGTTATTGAGACTTAACTCAAACGCTCACTACACTCGACTCGGAAATCGATGTGGTGTTTCTGCTTTTCTCCACATTTTTCCTGCAGCCATAGTGCGCGCGAAGTTAACGAATTGGAAAAAGGATTCCAGGGGAATGGCGTTGCGCGTTGAAATCGTCGTTAGACGAAGGAAATACTTTGCGGTCGTGGGTGCGAGTGTCGGCGGAAGTGATTTAAAGTGCAGCAAGAGCCTGATAATTTTCATTTCAAAAGAATATTTATGGATATTATGCGTATAAAAAGGGCGCTTAATGCTAAATATGTAAAATAGCGGATTTCATTGGAACTTCGAGTGCTTCAATTTATACCGATTTTGCTGGGTATGAAGGAGGTCGAATTAATGCGAGTAGGTGTGTTGGAGCGCGCTATTTATTTGTCTACTAAAATTCGAAAATGTACTGGGTAAAATGCACTTTAAAGAAAGAGGCTTTAAGGACTCCAAGCTTTAACTTTTTCCGGAAGATTCAGCTCTTAAAACCATACATTTGAAGATCCGAAGTTTTAATATAAACTTTTAATACGAAGTTTCAGTTTTTCAGAGGAACATAAAATTGTACTTCGTGATGCCCCAGACGTCCTTTGATTCACGAGTCGCCTTCCCAAAAGACCAGAGTGCGTAGCCATGATCCGAAATGCCTAACCTGGCTTCCACGAGGTAAATGTGTTAGAGAAATCGGTTACACTATTGGTTATACTATTGGTTAGATAACACGTTACAGAGCTTAGCTACGGAATTTGGCCCAATCATCCTCAGGCAGGTTCAATCGGTCACATCTATTCTTATACTTTCTAGAAAGTTGTACAATATTAAGAAAGTTCATTCAAAAAGATACCATAAAATGACATATAGAGCTCTCGAAAACTTTCATATTAGCCAATATTTCTTGTGGATTACGAACCAATGATTAGGCAAGAGACTCTCTATAATTCTAAGCAGTGCTGTGCCTTAAAATCAACCCTCTTCCGCTTATTCCACAATACCTAATTCATTTCCAGTGTTTGTGTGCCCGCTGCAACCCTTCTAAGACGTGTGCGTTAATTTCGACACTTGACTTTATCCATACGCAAATTTTTCAACAAACCTGATGTCTTTTGTGCCTTCTTACCCATTTAACTCTTCTTGATAATCCCTTTTTTTGCATTTCTGGTGTCTGATTTAAATTTTACGTATCATTGATTTTTATTTGATTGTGACAAAAAAAAACAAGAATAGAACAAACAGCAGTGACAATAACAACAAGGACAAATACACAAAGGATAACAAGGATGTGAGTTACTGATTGCAGTAGCCAGAGGATGAGGGAAGAGCGGCGCTCAGCATCAACTTAAAAATGAAGGGTTTATATACCGTAAGCACTGGCGGTTACAAGGAACGTTTCTCAACAGACGCACACACACACAGGTCGGCAAGCAGCGGGCGCAAATCGCTTATAAGTCGCAACAGAGACGCATTGTTTTGTTACGCATGGCTACCTTCCTGCCAGAGCACCGGAGCAACGGAGCATCGGCACTGGCACACGACTCAACCAAGCGCAGCTGGCTGGCTGGCTGCCCGCCTCCCGAGTTGTCTTGCGTTAAAGATATGCAAGCTTGCGGATTTCGCCTGGCTACTGTTCAAGTGGCCAAGGATACGTTGAAGTGAGAAAAGTGAGTAAAATGGATTGTTTGCCGTGCAGACGTCGCTTGGAAGTTGAGTATGGTTTATATAAGATGAAGGGGTTAAAGTAAAGTGGTATTGGGTCGTAAAGCAATTGCAGTTTCATTTTCTTGCAACAGCAGCGTCCGCAGACCAAAAGTCAAGTCAATGCAAAATGGGCACGTCGAGTCGTGCAGATGGAGTCACAGCAGTCAGAGCGGAACGGACGCGGTGGCAGTTGGAACGGAGGCAAGGATAGCACATGTGTATGGCAATGGCAACAATAGCAACAAAAGTAAAGTTAAATAGCGCAGTATAGTAAAAAGCAAACATTACTTAGTAGCAGCAGTTGTGTATGAAGTGAAAGGATAAGTGGAAGGACAAGCTCCGACTTGGCAGCAGACAAATAAAGCAATGAAGATAGCGGCGTTGACAAGCGGTGGAAAACTTATTTAGCCGTTGCAGAGTGTAGGTTTGCCTTATGAGTGCGGAGGAACGATGTTGTGCCATGTGAAAAGATGGAATGGATGGCTTTGAAAGATTGCTTAAATCGAGGAGCAACTTTAAAAGAGTAAACAACTTTGAATCTCCATAGCTTAGTTGGCTCAGTTCGTGAGCAATATTGGTTAAGTTTTGTACTCTAATGTGGCGTTTCCGTACTCTTTGTGCCATGATAGTGAACTTATAGTTTTATATAGAGGATTTTTGGAACTTCTTATCGGTTTAACCAGAGTTATTACCTTTCTATTTTGAGCATGAGTATCGCTTTGTCTTCGTTCCACGTATTCAACACGCTTTTGCCTTTGGCGCAGATCTCCTTGAGGCAGATCTCTAATACTTTCTTAACATTTCCTCGATATCTTGGATTTATAATTGTCTTTGGTCCCCTTAGAAATCTGCTGGGACAAAGTTTCCTACTATAAACAGGAGGATGAGCTCCTATTTATTTATCTCGTTTTGGTCTAAAATTAGAAGGTAGCAAGTCTATAGCATTTAACGCCATTTCGACATCGTAGGAAGATACACCTTCTGCTAAAGTGGCTATTAGGTTCAAAGAATCTGGGTTCTTAAAAGAACACGTATCTGAAGACTCGGATATCCTAACACACTTTGACTTCATACTGGATCACTAAGACTATGGAGTCGCCAAACCGAACTCTGGCGGCCCCTTCTCTGGACATATACGGACGAGGGAAATATGGGTGGGAAGAAGCCGTTGGAGGAAAAGAGCAGTGAGCTTCTTTACGGATGGGTCAAAGCTTGGGGGAAGGTTGTGGAGGGGTTTACTGTTGGGAGCTCTCTATCAACTCAAATTTCAGACTTCCTGACTATTGCAGTGTCTTTAAAGCCGAGGTCGCAGTCGCTAAGGTAGCATTAGATCTGCTACTCCGGAGTGCAGCCTCCTTCAGAGAAGTGACCATTCACACAAATAGCAGACCGGCGATACTAGCTTTGAACTCCTTTACAGTGCATTCAGAGTTGGTCGAGGTGTGCTAACTTCGCTAGCAGTGGCATCGAGTTTCTTTGGAATAAGACTGGTTGTCGAGCCATAGCGGTATCGCAGGAAATTGTAAAGTTGATGAGCTAGCAAGGAAAGGCATCCTAGAACCGCTATCGAATGGGAGCGGGTCAGTGCTCTCGTATCTTATTGTGTTCTACTACTAGATAGCTGGGCTTCGTGGAAGTTTTGCCAGCGCTGGGTCACCATCGGTACCTGCGCTATCCCAAAAGCTTTTTGGTCCAAGTTTGGAGTCCATACTGTAAGGTTGGGAATCTTACCAGACACCAATTGCAGAAGCTGTTTGGAGGAAGATGAGGTCAAAACAATTGAACGACCAACCTAAGCTAAATCCAAAATCGCCTCACCAGAGTTGTGCGCGGGACACTCCGGGCGCAAGCTCTTCTTGTTATCATGAAATTTGACAGAAGTTCTTCTTTTCTAGCCTACAGCTAAGCAGTGTATATTCAGTTCAGATATTCAATTTGTCATATCGATCATTGTCGAAAAAATCTATGAAAACTGTCGGAGCGCTTTAGTAATACGAGCGACTAGTGTTACTAAAGAAGTCCGACAGTTTTCATAGATCTTCCTAGATTGAAGAACATTTAGTCACGTGTCCTTATGAATCGTGTATCTTCGGGAACTTAATCGAGTTCGATAATTGATTACCCACTCCACAACTAAGCAGTAATCGATATCCGGCTACCGTCAAAGTTGTTAGCCTCAAAATACATCTAACTTTATATTTTATTTATATGGATTCCAAAAACAAGCAGATCGTGATTACCATCCGCAATTATCAATTTACAAGGCGTCCCCAAAACTGCAAAATTGGCACTCAAAACCAAAAGAACAATTGAAATCTTGATGATGAGAAATCAATTAACTGTAATTCCGGAAAAAATCCGGTGTCAACACGTCCGTTGCAAACGACACAACAAACAATGCGAGGAAGGGTGAATTGTGGGCGAATGTGGCGACACGACAGTGTGACAAGTTGACAATACGAGTACGAGTAATCTCTCACAGCAAATGTCAATGAATGTCTTCCGAAAGACAGCATGGAGCCAAAGCATTCACACGATGCGGCTGGAGGATGGAGTTGTAAAACAGATGGAATTTTCATAGATGAAAATTGTCAATCAAAAGCAAACAAAAGCAAAAAATAAATGAAAGGGAGATGCAAAAAATAGCAAGCAGTCACACAGGTATAGCACAAAACAGCTGTCGAGGCAAGCAATTTGATGGGATGATGCGACTGAGCTCAGATGTGCTCGCGCCGGGAACAACGGGCATGCAGGTGGCTACGGTTAGAGGTGGAATAGAAGGTGTTATACGGTGTGTGTATGTGTGTGTGAGTTGAAAAATATGGCGTTGGAGTGGGTATTAGAGTGTGGGTCGTGTATGAGTACGAGTAGAAGGGCAAATCGCTTCAGCAGCTGGAGAAACCACACAGACACGAGTACCTACAGTAACAGTGGTGCATAAAATGAATAGCAAGTGAGTTGTGCGGACGAAATAAAGGCCAAATCCATTGGACTGTGAAAATATTTGAAATTCATGTGAGTAAATGCTTTCACGAAATAAAAAGGAGGATTAAATTGAATATTGCATGGGTGAACACAAATGCTGCTAAGTTGGATATATGTGGCTAGTAAAATAGATAAATGTGCCACACACATACACACATACGAATATGTACATACATACATATGTATGCGTGCGCTTGTAAGTTGTTGGCTTCAGCACACGCTTGACTGAATTGCTGACCAAGCGTTTAGATAGCGCACAGCAGACATTAGTTGTCCAACAAATCGCACAGACAGACAGCTAACTAGATTTATTTTTTATGCTTTTTGCTGATTAAATTGCCAAAATACCGCAGAACAAGAGCAAAGCAACACTCGACAGCAAACATTAGAAAGCTTCGTATTATATATTGCGTATCATTTTGGCGCCGCCCCGCACACACCTGCGCAGCGCAACATCGTTACACACTATGTGTCATTCATATTGGCGGCCGCGGCGGCGGTGGCATCTATCAGTGTCAGTGGCGACGCTAGCCGAGGCGTGAGAGATTAATGCAATCACGTTGGAAGTTGGCGCGCGCTAAAAGGGACCACTCGGCGAGTCCTCGGGCATTACGGGTGTAACACGCCCACATTTGCTCACGGCGGTTACAGCTGCAAGTGGTCACGGCAACATTAATGGAATTATTGAGGTGTAAAATTGCGATGACTCGCTGCGTTCGTCTGTCACAGACACAGATTGTCTCTGTCGAGATTGAATTGATTGAGCAGCTTCTTGGGAGAAGTGAATATTTCGCTTTGAAATAAATACTAAGTGCATTTAAGGTAGTATGGGTGGTTATCGGAAGGATAGTAACACAAGGGGAGCTCCAGTATGAACTTTGATATTGAGGGTTCAAATCTCGACAAAATTTGGAGCGTCTTTAGTAACGGGTAATCCAAGTAGAGGTACTTTTTTCAGTGGCCTTTTGTTTGACAGATCACGCGATTACTACTGCTCATACAACACAGGGAAAGAAAAAAATAGCAACCGTAGCTAAGAGTGTACACGAAGACCGTGGAGAGTCGATTCTGCGCCGTTTTCAGCAACTCAGACTAACGTATGGAACGACTTGGCGCATTTGACATCGTTGAAAGCATACATACATCTGGTGCAATAACTGAAATCGCTCGACCTTCCCAAGCGACATGGCCTCGCTCTATGGGCGCCATGATAACCGACTATTTGATGCTTGAAAATGAAGCTCCTGATCCCGGCGACATTTGGCTTCAACAAGACGGCATCACTTTAGTTCGGCCGATCGGCCTCCAAAATCGTGTGTGATATCACCCGTTAGACTTTTTTCTGTGGGGATATGTAAAGTCTAAAGTCGAAATGCTTTTCGAAAATTGTACTCAACGGATGGAATCTTAACCGCAGCCAACATTTGAAAGTGAGAGGTAAATGGACTTTATAACCCTACGAAATTTTAGACATTTGTATATTATCGATGTTGGGCACAAAGCTCAAGAAAAGTAACGCCTGCAAAGATGTCGGATGTTATATTCTGGTTCTGTTCTTGTAAATATTAGACGCGGCCTCTGAATCTTTTTGTGGTGAGTACTACAAAGCTCGGGGTTGACTTAACAGTTAACTTGAGGTTGTGCGTTTGCAGTGTAAAACCCTCGCCACAAGTTATCGAAATCTTTGGTTAAATATAAAACAACCATCGGAAGTCGAAGATGAAAGAAAGAAGTCCAAGGTTCTAAATAGCAACGGTGATCTCTAACTAAAGAAGTAATATTCGAACGCTTAAAAGACACTTTAGTTCACACGATGATATCTTTAAGATTATTTGTATGACGAGAAACCACTATAACCCGAAAACATAATTTTCTTTAAGGTTTGAGCCCTAAGAATTTAATTTTCGAAAGATTATTTACTTAAAACCCTTTTCGGTTCATGTGGAGTTTGCTTTTGAAGAGTCTAAACCAAACAATATCAGCAGTAACTTAACTCATGAAGAATTCTAACTTTGCCGATCTAAAAGTTCGTTCCTCCACCTTAGAAACGGGTTTACACGAACAATTTTGGACCGTCATAACCGAACTGATTAAACCGCTCGGTCTTCCTCACTATTGGAATTCCAACAATCAGACATATCGACAGTTTAACATGTCATACGACAATTGGTTCTACGTATTGGAAAAGGATCCGGATTTTTATCCGACAAAACTCTGTCAACTCGGTGGTATTCCGCCAGAAATAAATTGCGAAGAAGTCAGCTGTCCCTATGTTTACAAGATAAGGACTTCACAAGGACTCTCGAGATAAAATTTTTAGTTTAAAACAATTCAAACCTCAAGCCACATTACGTACATTAGAGCGGGTCGATTTCAAAGAAGCCAAAAACACGAAAAAATGTTGTATGCGAAAAATGTTCTATGGAACATTCTGAACAACTTTGTCTAAGAGATAATGAGTCTAAAACCGGTTACGATCTAGCGGTTTTTAGGGCGAAAGTTTATAGGGATCATTAAAATTTGTTCGTCAGTTCTTGAGATATCCGTATGAAATTTAATACATAGGTCCATTTGGATTTTCTATTGAGCATATGTTGGAATCCGTCAGATAGGGCAACTATAACTCACATCTGCCATACAACTGATTATTCAGATTTCTTAAACTTTGCTTAAAAAATTCTAGATTGGAACTGGTTTTAGGCGCATAGTCACTTAGGAAAAGTTGGACAGAATAAACCGTAGAGCAATTCCTGAATACGCGATTTGATAGCAAAAAAATCAACCCGTTCTAATGTACATACATAGATACATATATATGAAGTTATACCCATATGCCATCCCTTCCGGCTGCTTTAGCTAGTTTACCACTTTACCACAACCTCGGTACACATATCTATCTACCGAACACCTACAGCAAGAGCCACAGAGACCTCACTTCGACCACAATTTCTGTTTAACCGCAAAGTGTCAAACTTCATAGCAAAATTTCACCGACACACGGCGCTCGTCACAGCGCATACGGTCGACAGACACGCGCTGGAAAAAAGCAACAAAAAATTGGAAAATTTTATATTTCTGTTTTGCTGCTATTATTACGGTCGTTGTGTGCCAGCGTAAAGTTTGTTGCGAGTAAATGTTACGCTTCAGCAATTTTTCACTGCCACTGCCGCACGCTGCCACCCGCAATGCAGCACTTCCAACTTTTCACGTTAATTTGTAATTTAAGCTAATTTCGGTTGTAACTTGCTGCACTTTGTTGGCGTTTTTTGGTCGCTTCACACACAAAAAAACACAGCAACACTCACACAAAGGCTGTGACCCCTCCCCAACAGCGCCACATCACAAATGCCTGACAGCTTGACATGCACAGTATTTACAAGCAAGCGCGTACTCATCATCAGCTAGCTCGCTTTGCTGGTGGCTGCCCCATCTCCCCGCCTGCGCACACCCACACACGCTTGTTAATCGTCTTCTCTGGTGTGTGTGTGTGTTGTGTTGATGTGGTCTTGGGGTCTTGGGGTGGTGTGGTGTGGGCGCGTAAATGTCATCACTATGCACTCGTATTTACATACTCACGGCAAGTGCTTCATTTGCTCGGGACATTGCTTGTCGTGTCAAGTCTCGGCGCAATCGGTGTGTTGGGGTGGGAGTTTGCTTCCTTTTGCCCTAAAGTGCTTTTCTGAATATCCAATCAGCTGCTGTCTTCGAGCTGATTTCATTTGCTTTGTCAATTTGAGAGTTGTCATTTCAGTTAATGTGATACAAGATTGCAGTTGTTGTTGTTAGTACATACTTGGAATTTATGTAGCGGATCATTACAAATTAAGTTCTTCATTTCAATAGAGTCCCTTAATAATAGTTTTTGTTGCTGTTTGCTGCTGTGTCATTTAATTTTTTTTTTACTTGTTAGGAAGCAACCCATAAATTAACTGTTCAGAATGCAAATTTTGTTTAAAAGTTTCGACTAATCAGAGTACCGCTGTGACCTTAGTCTTCTAGTGGTAGTGGTAATATTTCTAAGAAACCTATGTGTTTCCAAGACAATGCTGTCACAAATGTATTATCTAGGAAGCAGCGGAAACCCTTGCCAATTCAAGGACGACATAGAAGTACTACTAGGAAGAGGCTAGCCTTACTGTTTGCAAAGAGATGACTTGATCTTTTGCCATCGATCTTGGGCAAAAGCCCTTTTGCGACAGCGTTTGTACCGATTGTGTCTCAGCGCAGACTAAGCTTCCGTAAAACTCAGCCATTTAGTAGTCGACCGCTAGATGATACGGGAGCACCGATCCGCTCCCATTTTACCGATAGTGGCTCTAGAGTGACTTTCTTTTCTAGCTCATCAACTTTACAGTTTCCTGCGATTCCGCTGTGGCCTGGCATCCATACCCGTCTTATCACAAACTCTAGCATTATAGAAGTTTCCATACAATACTGAGTGATCTATAATTTAACTATAGTTAAAGCTTAGAATACTAGATATAAGCTCTGGTCATTAAAGATAACAACGAATATCGATGTCGAAAACCTCCTTTGATTGAAAACCCAAAAGGACCCTGTTATACAATGGAAGCAAGGGAGTCCACACATTCCGTGGAAGGACCAGCTTCAGAGAGATCTGTCAGCACTAGGGCTGTACAGACATAACTTCGCAAAGAATAGAGGCAAACTGGATACGTTTTTGTATCTCCAACCCTTAGCGACCCACGGTTGCACAGCTGAAGAAGAAGTTTGACTTCAAAATTATTTCTGTTGGAATGGTTACCACAATAACAGCTCAATCTTGATTAATCATTTCCTTAACAGCTCAGAAGTTTGTTCTAGTGCCTTGTTGTTGTTGTAGTGACAGAAAACATTCCTGAAGTAATTTCGAGGAATGGTATCGACTGGCAAGTCCTTGACCGTATGAAAATATGGGTTCGTTTCCCGTTCCCACGGCAATTGGGTCTACGTCATCGTGATAGAAGATGACAGATTATGCGTCATTTCCCTAACAGCTCCGGAGTTTGTTCGAGTGGGTTGCTATTGTTGGAGCGGCAGAAAGCATTCCTGAAGTAATTTCGAGTCGACAGTCTTTGGTTCGTTTCCCGTGCTCACGGCAGTCGGTTCTACGTCATCGGAACAGACCCGGGCTTTTTTATCCGGTCAAGAACTGTGAATTCAGCAGAATACTGCCGCTACAACCACAACAACAACGGGCACGTTTCGGTTTCCTAGACCTGATTATCTATTGGGTACGTTCCGATTACTTAAATCCGATTGTCGTCGGAACGGCGTTCTGGTAGTTCGTTCGTCATTCATTAGCTCTTGTATTAACTTTGGGAACCGCTTGCTCTAGAACCGTTTTCTATATAAATTTTCTCAAACATTTTAGTCAGAAAATGTAGTGTCTACAACAATTATCTATCTTAACATGACCGTTATGTGCTTAGAGTGTAGAGAAATTCAATGCAAGATCTGCCTGTGTCTTCTTATCTCGAAGGTAGAAGGCTGTAAACAGCATCTTCTGGGGATTCATATTAAAGAAGTATCTGTATACCTAAATCGACTACCCACTTGTTTTACACACAAACACATACACTGCTGTACCGTGCAGTCTCTTATTGAGTCATACCTCACTGCACAGCTGATCGTGGTGATCTTACACACTTGCTTGAGCCACAGCTACCTGAATGCACACCATTCAACCAAACACACACACACAAATCTACATAATTAACTTCATTATTATAAAGCGCATAATCATCAGCAACAACAACAACAACAACGGCGATACGAGCATGTTGTCGAGCTAATACGATATCCGCCTAGTGCCTGCATCGCCCAATTGAGTAAGCAGTAATATGAGTAGACACCACATACTCGTGAGCATTACAAGAACCGGTAGCCCTCGGCACATACACACATACCAACAACTGTGTGTAGTTGCTGGCTCATTGTCGTCTTTTGTTTACGTTGCATGCCACTCATGTTTTCCACACACCGCCTGCGCCCGCCATGCCACACGATCCCCACACCGTCGAACGCTGTGTGCCACAGTCAGCCGTTTGATCATCTGTTCGCCTCCAGTTGCCGGTTTTGGAGGACAATCTGTGCCTGTGCCTGCGCCTGCCGCCGTCGTTGCGTTTGTTTATTATTGTGCCGGCTGGTTGTTGTTGTTGTGTGCGCTGTGTTGTGCCTGACTGATTGGTTTCAAGTTACAGATTCTAGTAAATTCTTTTTTTTCTTCGCTTGTTTTTGTAATTTATTTTATTGCTTTTTGCTGCGCTATTTTATTGTGCGTTCTTCGTGTGTTTTGGTTTTATTTCCCTTTTGCTTTATCACTGGCATCTTTTCTTACTTAATCAACTGTGTACTGGGTGCATGTATGTGTGTGTGTGTGCAACCTTCATTCTGTCTTGGCCGATTACGTGCCTCAGCATGATCCTCCAGCAAGCGGCAGACAGGCAGTCAGTCAGGCAGGGCCGGTGTCCGTTGGCCCTTATGTAATTGTTGTGGCTGTGAATGATGACGAAGTTGATAGTAATGATTACTTTACGTTTTTCTTTTCACTAGCTTTAATTTCTCATTCCACGAAGTTGCTGTTTTGGTGTGTACAATATCCGAGGTATGTTCGTATGTGACATGTTTCGGTGTACACCGTTGGAAACACCCGTACTATTGTGTTTGTGTGTGTGCGGGTTCATGAAATGCACACCTTTTTGTGCTGCGCAACATTTTGTTGCTTTACCGTTTGAGGTAGCGGTTGGAGGAGTGAGCTGGAAGGTTCCACTTCGCTGCTTACTCCTGTGCTGTTCATTATTTCAGCGGAAAAATTACTTGAAACCAAGCTGTGGCAGCGCCAAGAAGCAGCGTATGTACATATGTATGTCGTTGAAGCAATGAAAGTGGCAGCGCGATTTTACTGGAACAGACGCACGAAGTCAGGAGTCTGAACAATACAAGTTTACAGCAAAAAAAAAAAAAAAAACAACGAACAACAAAGCGGCACTAATGTGAAAGAAAAATAACTATGATAACGAAAACGAAGTAGAAAACTTGAAAAGAATACAACAGTCGAGAAAACTAGTAAGACGAAATAGAAAAGAACAAATCTACAAGAAGAAGTAGAAGAAGACAACCAATCTACAAATCAAAAGCAGCTGAGCTGGCTTGACAAGCAGGAAGATGGCGACGAAATCCGCCTAGCACAATATTAATTGAAAGCAGCCTTTGGACCATGGTGGTATACCATAAACAGCGTTACCTACAACTCTACAGTCTCACAGAAGGAACTCTCAATCTCAGCCTGTTCTTTTCACTGCGCCTACACATTGGCGGCTGCAGTCTCGTAATCTGCACTTTGTACGCCTATAAAATTTATGGCTTTCCTGGAAGGTAAAAAGTCAAAACTGCACTAAGCTAAAACCAAGGTAAAAGTAAAAGTAACGTCGCTGAGAAAACGCACAACAAGTCAGCGTACAAAGGTAATAAGCTAGACTCCTACGCCAGTGTGGCATACAGGCTGCGTGTCACGAAACTGGAGTAGCGTTGGAAGTGCACAACAGACGGCAAGCAAACGTAAGTTTATTATTGCAAAGCTCTGCGGTACGAAAAGCACGTATTGATTGTAAAACTGGATTAGTTCTTGCAGTCTTGAGGTGTGCACTTTGATGACTTGAAGCCCATTTGCTGTGTCTTTTTTTGTTATGGTTCCTTAAAGTGTTTATTTTTTTCCTTAGTTGTTAATTTGTGCGCTCTACACAAGTTTAATTATTTTTGTACTGCCTCCAATTTGCTTGCACCGTGCTTTTCTTTTTAGTTGCTGCTTCCTGATCAACTGAAATTTATAATATTTTCTGCGGTTTATAATTATTCATGCATATTTGTAATTCGTTTTACCTTACCTACACAATTTTGGCAACAAATTGCAAAAGAACAGTGAACAACTTTATATAAGTAAGTCAAAACCACTAACTCGGTTAAATAAGAGACCTGCGCAATCTGAATAGGAGCTTTTTAAGTTTATTATTTGCGCTGCAAAATTTCAAAAGAACACTCTTTAGGGTTATATAAGCACTCGGTTAAATAAAAGACTTGCTCAATTCGATTAGAACTTAAGTGATATTATTTTTTGTGTTGCAAAACTGCAAAATAACACTTAACAAAGTTACATAAATCAAAAACAAAAACTCGGATAGATATGAAACTTGACTAATCTTAACAGGATTTGTTTGAGATTACTTTTAATGCTGCAAGCATGCAAAAGAACGCTTAATAATGTAATTTAAGCAAATCAAAAACATCTACTCGGTTAAATATGATACTTGTGGAATTTTAATAAAACTTGTGTTAATATTTTTTTGTGGTGCGAAATTACAAAAGAACACTAAACAATGTTACATAAGTAAATCAAAAACAGCAACTCGGCTAAGTATAAGACTTGTGCAATCTAAATAGAAGTTATGTGATATTATTTTTTGTACTGCAAAATTGCAAAAGAACATTTAATAATGCTATATAAGCAAATCAGTAACATCAACTCGGCTAAATATTTAGAGATTATATTTAGTGCTGCAAAATTGCAAAAGAACGCTTAACAAAACTGTGCACAAATTAAAAACTACAACTCGGTTAAATATGAGACTTGGCTCATATTGGTAGAAATTAAATGAGATTACATTTAATGTTGCAAAATTGCAAAAGAACGCTTAATGGCATTATATAAATGAATCTATAAGCATAGCTCGGCAAATATAAATGTATGTAGTATATGTACAAGTATTTCAAGTTGTAATTAAAAGCTAATATATGTACATATATACTAAGTCCGGTTCTTTATCCAGCTGACTTCATATACATCTGTAGTCTAACGCCATACTCTCTGTCCAAACTCTTCCTTATATTTATTGTAATATAATATATTATGTCATTCGCTGCTTTCTAAGCCTTTCATTTATATTTTTATTAGTTTCTTTTTTCCCATGGCAACACTATTTACATTTCCTTTAAGAGTCTAGCCATCATTTGCCTTACCCTACCGTTCTAAATTCCTGCTCCACCGGCCACTAGTGTACCATTCGCTTAACCGATACTTCAATTACGAGTTTGATCCGGATTTTGCTCACTCTTTCCTCGCTCTTGCTACATCCTTTGCTTCACCACGGCACTTCACAAATTCAATAGTTTTTTGTTTGCCTTCTATGTAGCTGTTTAAATGCCAGTCTGCCCTGTTGCTGCCACAAAAGTACTCAGCCTGCGGAAGAATTCCTGGAAAGGACTCTAGAGAATTTCACTTTTTTCACAGTGTTGAGAAACCCATTTTGTTTGTTTTTACTGTTTTCCATTCACTGTTGCTTGACTGAGTCCGCACACATGTAGGCACCTCCGTAAGCATGCAGCTCCGGCATTTTTAACGCTTGGCTGGTTTTCTTGTCGTTTAAGTTTCTTGTTATTAGCATTAGTTTATTTGGCCTTTTTTTGCTAGTTAATAACTGTGAATGCTTGCCCACATCGCAATGAGCTTTGACTTCATATTCATGGCTCAATTTCTAGCAGAATTTTAAAACCAAACATGTGCTTGTTTAAACTTAATAAAGTTGATATAAATTTGGCCTTAAATCAATGCCGACTTTAAGGTTGCCACAAACGAAAATTTTTAATTGATTTAAAATAAATTGTGGAGTATATTTTCGCTGCCACATTTCAGCTAAATATAAATCACGAAATTTTAGCGGAACTTTCAGTTCCAATTCCATTTTTCCATCCGTGAATTATGAACCATTTCGCATTCCCCATTTACGGCATTCGTAGTGCCATTTAACCTGTCAAGTCAGCGCGCAATAAATTACCCTAGAAAGCTATCCGTAATCGCTGCATTCATTAATCATTTCCCATACACGATATTGCAACAATTTCGAAAACAATGCTCAATCGACTGCAGCAATCACGGCAATCGTCGTCGTAGTTCCTTAATAATGAAAACACATAATTAAAATCACAATTAAAGATAGCATGACAGCAATTAGCATTCACTTGGCTTTGGCATAAAAAGTGAAATAAAGAAGGCAACAGCTGTCAAGCGCAAACAGCTGGTGGCATCAACACGAACAGCTGATCGTAACGGGTAAGCACAAGCCGCAAAAACTCACTCAATAAAAAGCGTCTACAACCGCGCTTGGCGAAGTCGACATGGCGGGTGTAAATGAAGACGCACCATAAGCATTCTCGATTTCGTTTCGTTGAAGGTGTTGATTGTGGAATTGCCAATGGCAGTAAATCATTCGCCGAAGTGAAGCAAAACAAATTGAAGTGGTTTAAGTAATGCTCCCACGCGGTAACGATAATTCAAGATTAAGTGTGTGTGCGCGCCATAAAATGCAAATTGCCAAGTAATAATTGCCAAAGGAGCAATAGTAATGAAAAATTGAAACAAATAGCGGTTGTTGTGGCGCATGATTGGAGCGCGATTCACGTAGCTGGAGTTGTGCGGGTTAATTGTTTATTGGAAGTGATCAATTTGCATATTTCGCTGGTTAATTTTCTGTTTTCTGATTTTGACATGAGACAATGAGTCACAGCGTTGGGATGTTGCTGAAAAATGGTGACAATATTTCACTGGTGAGCTTTGGTAAAGATTATGAGAAGGTTTTGCGGGAGTAGCATAGTTTCTTAGGATCTTTTTGGGTGGAGTTTTGCGTTGCTCCTACGAAAGAGTTGTGGAAGCTCAGCTTTGTCGCAGTAAGAACTATTGGGAGTTTAGGGGTTGGAAAGAGCGCAAGGCAGGAATTTTTGAGAGAGATGTTTTATGATACCTCAAGTATCTAACTTTATCATCAAATTATAACTAATGGAATCACATACAGAAAAGTATAAATTGTGTAACTGGTTTCAACGATCACTATCTCAAGATAAATTTGATTGTGGTTAATTAAGTAGATTACTACAATGCAAGGAATGGAGAATGGTGGAATGGAGAGTAAGAAATGTTAAAAAAAAATCATAATAGATTGAAAATTAACTGGCGGGCGATCTTAGACCGAAAAAAGTAAGTTGAGGGTCGCGGCTGAGTTTTCAAGGTTTAGATACGGCTTACCTCGATTTTCGGCGAAACTACGAGTCGTATAGAAAAAAGTTGTATGACAATGTTGTAGGTTATAAAAATACCTATAACTCTTGCATACAGGGTTTTTTACATAACCTCAAAATTTATATGAAAAATTCAAAAACAAAATTTTGGGTTTTTATTTCTATTTTGTACAAAAAATGTGTTTCTCTCACGAAATTTGTTGGAAACTTACCTTCTTATATTTAAAATTTACAGCATTTTTTTTATTTTAAAACTTAATTTTTAAAAATAAACTCGGCTAAATATGAGACTTGACTAAACACGAAAGCATTTGTTTGAGATTACTTTTTATGTTGCAAAAATGCAAAAGAACGTCTAATATAATATAATAATAAAATAAGCAAATTAGTAAATCAGTAATATCAACTCGGCTAAATATGAACTTGTTCAATTTGGATAGACGTTTCTTGAGATTGTACTTTATGTTGAAAAATGTCAAAAGAACGCTTTAAAGTATTATACAAACATATCAAAAACTACAACTCGATTAAATATGAGACTTAACTAATCTTGAAAGTATTTGTTTGGGATTTCGTTTTATGTTGCAAATATGCAAAAGAACGCTTAGTAAAGTAATATAAGCAAATCAACAACACCTACTAGTTCAATATGAGACTTGCGCGATCTGCATAGACGTTTTTTGAGTTTATACTTTGTGTTGCTAAATTTCAAAAGAACGCTTAACAAAGTTGTACAAGCATATCAAAAACTACAACTCGGTTAAATATGAGACTTGGCTAATCTTGATTGGAATTGCGGGATATTACTTTTTGTGCTGCAAATATGAAAAAAAAAATCACTTAACCACTTGATAAAAAATAGACTGGTGGATTAAACTGGTTTGCTAACCTTTAAATGGATGTAACTCAAAACCCATTTGAGATGGAGATTTGAATGTTATATGTAAAGCTATGAGCAATTGAAATATGAAAGAATCGATTTTTTCGGCAATAGATTTGGCTCGCTTAAGCTTTTCTTTAATGTTTTAACATCAAATTTCTTTATAACTGGTTAGGATTCAATTCTCAGGACTTCAGTTCTCACGCAGAAACCGATATTTTATAGAAGTTACGTTCTAAGCCTTATCGATTTTTAACTCTTCCAACCTTTATCTTTTGAGCATTAGAAAATTGAACTAAGACACTAAATTAGCTAGATATCAAGCTTGTAAACTCGGGTCGGCAGTGTCTTCGCCAATGAAGAGGAAGGTATCAAGCTTATTATACTTAAGATCTCATTGTGGTAAACTTAGAAACCCGTGTAGCATTTTCCTATCCAATTTATTGCATTATTATTGCTCATATTCTAGAAATAAGGGTATGTACCTGGCAAATACGATTCAATAGATTAATTTTGCTAATTGAGTGAGAGTTTTTTTCGGCATTCTTCAGCACTCAAGGTATCATCATTGCTATGCGGAGCTAATTCAATTGGTTTTGACCTTTTTTCAACCAAAAATATCGAATAAAATGCTTCCGCTAACCACTCCAAAGAAAAGCCAGCAATTCGGAAAAAATAATAAATATTTTTTTAATTCTTTTCGCAACAAGCATCACACACAATCCTCGGTCGAGCGCAAATAACACAAAACAAACAAGAAGCGAAGCATTAAAAGCGCTTTCGATCAACATGCTCGCTCGCACGCAAACATATTAAAAGCCAAAGTGCATGCGAATAAATAAATAAATAGCATCCTGATCAAATAACAAAATAAATATAGGAAAATAAATTAAAAAATGAAAAATGTGTGCTGTGCGGACGCTGGTCAGCAGAAAGTGCGGATCGAATGTAAGAAAATAAGAAAAAATGAAATAAAATATATAGAAAAGGTTGGTTGGTCACCATCAAAGCAAACAAAATATAAACAAACTGAGAATTCGTTTTACAATCAGAATTACTGTACTACAGCATTGCTATATAAACAAACCGAAATGTCAACGAAATAAAAATCTGACATGTGTTATACGTGTGTGAGTGTGTGGGTGCGCGACAAATCTCGGCAAGGCCAAATAACATGCAACCCAATAAACAAGCAATACAATATTGTGGGCCATTGTGGGCACCACCGCAGCCAACAATCAACCAACTAACCCACCAGTCACCGGCAGCGTGGTGAGGTGAATCAGTGAACCAGCGACAAATGGCTATACGGGCACGTACGGCACATAGCGCGTCATAACAACAGTAATAACATTTTGCAGCCGAGCAGTTGAACAGTTGTCAGCTACCGTCGATGTGCAAAAAATTGTGTTGAAAGCGCGCAACCAAGAAATAAAATTTAATAAAAAATAAAAATTTATACCCAAAGTGATAAAAATGACAGTGGTGGGCAAGTGAATGGAGCTTGGATTGCTTTCAGCAAAAGGTGAGTGAAAGAAAGAAGTTAGAAAACAAATGAAATCATGAATAAATCGGTCTTTGTCCGTTGTGTTACCTAGAACTCCTAGGTCTGATCAAAAAGACCTTCACAAATCTACAGAACGGCTAGAGCTTGCAACAAATGATTGAGCTGGCTAATACCAATTCCAGTCAATTCGCCGGGTTTGTAAAAAGTATGGAAACCGATAGCAGCATTAATTTGGGGACGATGGACGGTGGAGGAGAAAGTGTTCAGATGTTGCCACCTCATCTTCCTTAATGCAATTTTTACAAGTTGTGTACTTTCAACTCTTTTGCCTCCTTCCAAATCTTTTGCCTCATCTCACGAGTGCCAATGGGACAGTGTTGAGTTAGGACGGCCAGTATGGCGGCGATGTGTGCCTTGCTAGAGAGAGAAGAACCAGCTGTTCAATGAACCATTTACGATCCACTTTGGGCTATAGCCGGCTTTCGCAACCCAAAAATCGCTGGTTGCTGACTCACGCTTACTGAGCTCGCAATTTGGGGACGGCTTTTCAATTCCCGAGTTTAATGCGGAAGCCGCTTAATGCTTCTGCTAGTAAGGTCCTGCACTCCTTGACTAGCTTTGAACTCACTGTCAGCTTGCTCAAGGCTCGCTTAGCAGCTCTGCTATCGGAGTAGATGCATACCACACTAAAAGAATCCACACTTCGTAGAAGTACATCTACTACTACCTTGATGGATACTACTTCGACTTGAAAGACACTACAGTGGTCTGTTAATATGAGACAAGAGTGGATTGAGAGCTCGCGGCAGAATACTCCCCTTCAACCTTCCCTTTAAGTTTCGATCCATCTGATTCTCCAGCGACTCCTTCTTATCCACATATCTCTCCAAGGTATGTGTGCGGATTAGAAGACGCTGGAAGTAGGTTCAAGGTGTAGTGATCCAAATTATCAGGTATGCAAACGAAGTGAGACAAGATTTCAGAATGTTCTTCTCCGAGATCCTGAAAGTGTCCGGTTCCTCAGAGTCTGATAGCAACGTTTGCTTTCCGGCCTTATGTCTAAGATCTAAAACGCGGTGGCTTCAAAGTAGGATATGTGAGACTATTGCACCATAAAACACAATCACAAAAGAAAAAAACCATTGACGTCCACATTTTCATGACCACAGCACGTGGATAACAAGGATAATATGTTTGGAGCAGTTACAAAACAAAGTAAATACCAAAAAACCGCGTCCACATTTTCATGCCCACGGCTGTTGGCAAACACTGCATGTCCATACACTATAGATTTAAAAATGTCAATGAAACCATAAAAATGTCTATGTCGCGTGTGTAAAGTGAATGAGTACTGGGTACTGAGTGAGCCAACGAAGCGATTCAATGGCCGAACATACAAAATATATGCACCTCTAAGGCTCCGGAACGAATGCATTGGAATTACACACAGTGGCAGCAATCATACCGAAACTCATACAACAAAACGGCTCGTGCTCGTGCCAAAAGCTATAACTACGAGAAACACAATTTTATAGCCAAACAAGCAAAAAGGTCACTAAGAGATTGTGTCCCCAAACTCTAGTGTCAAGTGTTCGTCGTTGGACGGACGCTCGTACGTTGCCGTTATCACGCGCGCCACAGTCACAACGTACTTACGTTTGCGAGCCGAGTTAACGTGGCGAAGTGGCAAGGAGCAAGAAAACTAAAAAGCGACAACAAAACGGCTTAAATGAAAGCTTCTCCGCTGCTCCGAACGAGCACTACAAACGATGTACACGATTGCCACAGCATGTCTATTGATATGTTGTGCGCTACGGTTCACTACTTTTACATACTCGTATTTTTTATTGACACTTTACGCGCTACTTGCAGTTTGAGGTTATGTGCGGCTCTGCCGAGTTACGCTGCGCTGGCGGTTTACCTTGTTAGACCGTGGCGCGCTATTGGAATAGTGTCAATAGCCGTTACCGCAATTGGATTGGAAACTTCGTATATTTTATTTGATTAGTTGCGGTGAGCGTGCTGCCGATAAGCGCAGGGTTGATATCGTCGCCGAAGAGACACGCTTATCTTTATGCATTTATTTTTTAATCTCGACAACTTTTTAGGGCATTTTCGCTGCTTTGGAGTTTCAGACCACTTAAGTTTCGGAAAACTTTTAATACTTTTGATACTTAACCCCTTAATAATAATCAAAAGGCGGATCACTTGCTGGAAATCTGCCGCCACGACAAACTGCGGCACTTTCGTCGCAAAAAGGACTGATCCTTGAGATTTTTCCGTGGCAAAAGTCAAAAGGGTCAGTTTCGAGTTAAACAAAAGTACATGTCAAACTGATATGAATTTTTAATAAAGACGAAGAAGGATGCGCCGAAAAAAGCATGATTAAATACAACGACAGAAGCGAAAGCAAAAGTGATTAAATATTAAAACAACACTCACAACACAAAGTGCATGCAGTTGAAAAGGGCAGACAGCTTAAGCAGAGATGTCTTTGCGGAAAAGGTTGAATCGCCAAAGTTGAGCAATGAAATCAAGGCGCCTGGGCAGGACTGCCAACAGTGGCTGAAAATCGGTTTGGGTGACTTAAGCGGCCAAAAAAAGGAATCAATTAGAGCGCAAAAATTAAAAACAAACGGACAATAAAAATATTTGTGTGCTTATAAAAGGATCAGTGGCGTTTTGAGGAAAATGCTGTGAAGCAGAAAAAGCGACGCCAAGAAGCTGCGCTAAGCAGCAGGCAGGGATTAAGTGAGTGGATTAAAGAAACGCAGGCAGGCATACAAGCAACAACAGAATCATTAAACAAAAAGACTGAAAGACAACAAAAATGAGGAAAATGAGGAAAAGGGATGTTGAAGATTATAATGAAATTGCAAATGTTGAACATAAGCAAATTGAAAAGAAAAGCCGCCAACACGAGGCAAACAAGTGCTGTAAAGCTTGAAAAGATTGAATAGGCAACAGGGAGGCAGGAAACACGCTGGAAAAAAGCAGATGCAGTAAATTAAAAAGGCGCGCAAAATGGCGCTAAAACAAAGCGCTGCCTTGTGGTAGGGAGCGCAGGCGGGCCGAAGCGTGCGCAGCAAGCAGGAAGCGGCAAATTTGCAGACTATATACAAGTATATATGTACATATTAGAGCAACAAGGCTACCCGGCAGGGATACGCGGCGAACATGTCAATTGTGTAAGCCAAGCAAGCAAAGAAACGGCGAAAAAGCAGGCGTTGAGCTGGCAAAAACACCCGCTGCATAGAAGGAAAAGCAAAAGTTTGTAAAAGTTTTTTGTATGCCGCCCCACACAAACACGCACAAGCAAAAAAATAACAAAAACGCTAGATGCTTACGCACACAAAGCAGTCAACAATTTGCACGTCCTTTTTTCCTTCCGCTTTTTTTTCTTGTTTTTTTGTTTTTTTTTTTTTGTTTTTGATTTCTTCCATGGCAGCAGCGATTTTAAAGCCGTTTTGTTGCGTGCTAAAATTGTCTATTTTGTGGCGCTTAAGCAGAAATTTGCATTAAATTAAGTAAATGTATAAAAAATGGTTGCGCGCAGACTTGTAGAGGAGTGCAGTGAGCCAGCAGACGTCGTGTGCCATTAGGTGAGGCGTTAATACGAAGGCACTGACAGTGGTTGTTGTAGGCGCGTGCTGACGCGCTTGACATTGGCGCGTTGGGGAGGAGACTCGTTGCTAGAAGATTCATTGGCAACAATGCGTGCGCGCGCGATAATTAAAAGTCAAGTGAAAAATTGCATTTTCAAGCAAAGAAAAGGCTGAAAGGCGTAGATAGAAGCGGGAGGAGGCATTTGGCAATGCTTAATAAGGAAGTCTGCTTTGTTTTAGGCACTCAAGAATTGCGTCTATTTGAAATAATTTGTTAAATATATAGTATGTATGTATGTGTAATGGAAGTGGTGAGGCAGAAGACTAAGGAAATTTAGTATGTTAGGTGGAAAGAGAGGTAATGGCGAAAAAAAATATCATTGAATAAAATTAATAATGTGTTGAGTGAGGCAAATGCTTTTGTGAGCTTGCTATAATATTCATGAGACTATCAGTTGTTTATTGTAAAGAGTATAAAACGGAGAATTGTCGCTGAATAGTGATGGTTCGTGGAAAAAACTATGGTTGGGCGACTAATTATAAAAAGAAATGTGAAATCTATTAAAAGAGAGAAAATATGCAAATTTTCTTGGAAGAAAGCTTTTGATCAAAAAATATAAAATTATATTGTGCAATAGTTTTAATATAATTTTAAAGTGCGGCAAACAAATTTATGTAAGAATACAAACATTTTCTAAATAATAAATAAGAAAAAATATTGTGCAATATTTGTAAAATATTTTAAAACTTTAATAAAACCTTTACTGCACAATATTCTTAAAATTTGTTTAAAAAGTCTGACAAGGTCTTAAAGAAATTTTTAATCTACTACGGTAGAAAGTATGCACAATATCCTCGTAGAAAGTTACAAATAAAGAATAAAAAAATTGAAACAATATTGCACAGTACTTTTTGAAATGTTTAGACAAAATATGTTTTTACATCAAAATATTTTCTGTTCTTTAAATAGTTTGTTATCGCATTTCATAAATATTGCATTATGTAATATTATTGAAAATATTATGCAATAATTTTACTTCAAATTTAAAATTTAATTTTGTAAAAAAAAAAAATTTTAAGAAATATTGTGCAATATTTTTAAAATATGCACACACGTTTTTTGAGAAAATAATTAATAAAATATTTACTGCGCAATATTTGAAGAATTTGTATGAAAATATAACACAAGTTTTTATATTGCACAATATTTTTTTGAAACTTTAATGTTTAAAATATTTTCTGTTCCTAAAATAGTATATTATTGCTTTTTATAAATATTGAGTTATGCAATAATAATGAAAATATTGTACAATAGTTTTAATATAATTTTATAAATTTATGTACGTATGTATGTATGTATGTATTATAGGATTTATAAGAAATAAAATTATAAAAATTATTATGCAATAATTTCAAAATATTCCTACACGTTTTTTTAAAATAATTATTAAATATTTACTGCACAATATTCAAAAAATGTGTATGAAAGTATTGCACAGGTTTATGCATTTTATTAATGTATGTACATACATATGTACATACAAATATGTACATACATTCAGTTAGATTATTATGTACATATATTGCGTTTTATTTAGATTTTTATAAATAGAACTACATGTACATACGTATGTATGTATGTACATATATCGAATATATTTGTACAATAAAAACGTTAATTAAATTTTAACATCTGAATATATTTTTGTTTATTTATTTTTAAATTATTCTCTAAAAAAATAAAAAAATATTGCACAATATTTTGTCTATTTTTGTTTTAAACATGCAGAATATTTGTGTTATTTTGCTTTCTTATGTTATAAACTCGTTTTCAGCACAAAGCTAAAAATATTGCGCAATATTTTTTTTCTTTTTCAATTAATTTGTAGTTGCTACCTATAAAAATACTTTTTATATATTCTAAACCTTTTTTGCACTCTTCTTTTTTAATTCCTCTGTAGTTCACTATCCTTCACCGCCAACTTCACATCTTAAGTATAAAAGCCTGTTAAAAGTGACAAAACACGCCATCAAGCTGACAGCTTTTTATGTCATTTTTATAGTTTTGAGTGAATTGTCACTTTGTTGCGTTGCGCTGCTCGCTACGCTGTCTGTGTCATGTGTCTTCAAGTAGTTACAGCAGCAAATGGCGAGGAATGTTTAAGTAGAAAAAATTTTGATGTGGGCATTGACATTTTCTTAAAGAAAAACTAAAGTGAAACGTTTGATATTTTTAGCAATTTCTGAAGAGAATATAAATGAAGGAGGAGAAAGGGGTGAGAAACTACAATAAAGGCGAATTACACAGGAAATTCGAGTCAAACAATTACAATAAAAGCAAATATAATATATGCTGAGTAGCATTTATTCAATAAAGTTATGTGTGTGTGCGTCTGCTCCCTTCAATAAGTATATGCTTTGCTACTGAAGCCTCAAAAAATCAAAGCATGCCTCGAACAATCGCCTTCAATGAAAAATGTGGTCCCTTCATTTATTGGCCTTAATGCAACCCTTTCCACACACACGCACAAGCAGTAGCGTGGAGGATGAGGGTAAACAGGAGTAAATTCCTCACACACTTGTGGCCCACTTGAGCTGTGAAATAAATAAGCGTGCAATTTACAGCTGCGTCCCAGCAAATAAAATAAAATATTAAGTTTCAACATAGCTGTAAATTTAATTTTACTTAATGTCCGCTCATTTCCGCACACCCACACACCTACACACACACACGCACGTAAATATTTGTGTAGGCTGTAGCGGCTAACCCTGTCAAGCACACGCTTCGGCCTCACTACTTTACTACAAATTTAAATAGCATTTCGAGTGGAATTTTCACAAGCGCTGAGTAGATGCCCACTCCACCGAGGGCGTGCCCGGAACCCGGAACCCGGCAACCCCTTCGTACGCCATATAACGACTAACCTTTTCCGCTGAATTTCTGGCTTTTTTTTCTGTTTTTGTTTTGCCTTTCGTTTGTTGTTATTGTAGGCGGTTTTGTTATTGTTGTTGCTGCTGTTTTTTTATTATTGTTGTTCTTGTTGCTGTTTTTGTTTTTGTTATTCTTGTTGTTGTGTTTAAAGCTATTTTTGATTGAAATGAAATCCTCACACTCAACCCATGAAGCACTTGAGTTGGCAGCAACAACAAGACAAAAACATAAATAATGAGAGAAAAAAGGCGAAATAACGGTCCTTTGGGGTTGTAGGGAGCAAAAGCTGATGTTAGGCAAAGCTGGCAACAAAATTTGTCTGTCGGCTTGCGCTAGTGTATGTGTGTGTGTGTGAAGTAGCGGGCGCTAGTCGGCAATTTCCGCTGCTTGAGAAATGAGTGGCAGAGAAAAATAGCAAGAAAATGTTTGAGCCAAGGAATAAACTAGACAACTTGATGCGAAAGAATGTTAAAGGAAAATTATAGTAACTACAAGCATTATGATGCAAATGATAATGATGTGAGTGTTGTTGCTATTGTTGATGGCGAAAAGATTTAAGTGAGTTTTAAAGCAAGTGAATGAAGGGTCTGCCATAACGTAACGCGATTGTGAGGAAACTTGCTTTAAATACAGTTGCAAGAAGTAAAACAAAATGAAAAAAAAAAACAAAAAAAAAATAAAATAAAAATAAAATAAAAAAATTTAAAAAAATAAAAATAAAAAAAATAAAACAGTAAACAAGCAGCGCGCAACAATAACAACAAATGAGGCGATTTTTCTCTCTGACGGCGCCTATAATGTAGAGAAAACCATTATTTGCTCGAATAATTGCGGGTTCTTCAAAGGAGAGTGTGTACAATATGAATCAAACAGCAGGATTCACTAACGGAAGTGCATAAAAACCGGGGAAGAAGAAGTCGAAGGGAGAAATAATATAATGATGAGTAAAAGAGTGATGGAAGCAGTGAAATATGATGAAAAGCCAAGCGTTAGCTGGCAGCTAGGAAGATTTTGATCAACCGGTTTGTATGGCAGCTATATCTTATAGTTAACCGATCTGAGCAATTTCTTCATATATTATAGGGCTTATTTTAAACGTTCAATTTATATGGCAGCTATACGTTGTAGTAGACCGATCCAAATGATTTCTTTATATATTATAATAGTGGTTGAAATAACAATATATGCGAAATTTCATGAAGATATCTCTTCAAATAAAAAAAAATTCCATTTCAGTTTATATGGCAGCCATATGCTATAGAAGTCCAATCTGAACAATTTCTTTGGATATTGTAGCAATGGTTCCAATAATAATCTCTGCGAAATTTCGTGAAGTTACATCATCAAATAAAAGATTTTTCCATACAAGGATTTGATTTTGATCGTTCAGTTTATATGACAGCTATATCTTGTAGTCGTCCGATATTGGCAGTTGCGACTAATAAGCAGCTTCTTGTAGAGAAAAGGACGTGTGCAACATTTTATATCGATAACTCAATGCGTGTATATGAATTTGGCTCAACCGACGCACACGCTGAACTTTGATTTGAATCTATAAAAAGATTTTACAGGGTCTCCGACTTTCCTTCTGGGTATTACAAACTTAATACACCCTCTTCGGTGTATAAAAAAGAAAAAAAGAAGAAAAAATACAAATCAGCAAATTGCTGTTAGAGGCGCCTCAGTTGGCAGGCGACAGCAGTGAGCGTCAAACGGAAGTGAAATGAAATATTTTCGTGTAAATTTATGCGTAAAGCTTTTACTGACTTCCTTGCGTCACCTTTTGCAAACTGAACTTCGTACTGTTTGCACGCAGCGCCGTTGCTGGTTGAGAAAGCAGGCCGCTGAAGCGTGTAAACAAACGAAAATAACGCATTTCGAAGCGCGCTTTTAGGCGTAACAGCGCTTTGGGTGGCATAAAAGCGACAGGCGGGCATACATACGCATGCAAACGCCAACTGGTGTAAATGAAATCATACCTACATACACATGCAAGCGTGTAAGTGTAAACGGTTTTAAGTAGAGCTTTTACTTCTATAGATTTTATTTAAATATTTTATATGTGATATAGTATATATGTATAAGTGGAAGCTGACATTTGCTAACATTCTCTGACTGCTTGCGCTTTTTTCAAGTTTTTGCCAGTTTTAGCTGTCACTTACAGGCAGGCAGCGGCGGCTTATAAGCGCAAAATATTATTATTAAATGTTTGCTCGCACATTTGTTGTGTCAACAGCGGCGGGCGCTGAAGTGGAGGCTGTGCAGCAGCTAATGCAGGCGCGCTTATGTAGAGAGTACAGGTGATATTTCCTGTGCAAGTGCCAACTAGTAGCAGTGAGATGTGTCTGATATTTGAGAAAATATTATGCTTAACACTTTACTTGCACCATAGTTTGTTTTTGTGACACTTCAAGTTACTTAAAAGCAAACGATAATGTTTTCTTCTCGGATTCTATACTAAGGATATTAATCAAGTTCTTGTATGGAAAACTTTGTCATTTGGCGAGATATCTTCACGAAATTTGGCACAGAATATTGCCTCAAGTTATTTTATAAAATCCGTAGAAATTCTTCAGATCGGATCACTATAGCATATAGCTGCCATACAAATCCAACGATCGGAATTAAGTTCTTGTATGAACAACTTTTTCACTTGACGAGATATCTTCACGAAATTTGGCAAAGAATATTGCCTCAAGTTATTTTATAAAATCCGTAGAAATTCTTCAGATCGGATCACTATAGCATATAGCTGCCATACAAATCCAACGATCGGAATAAAGTTCTTGTATGAAGAACTTTTTCACTTGACGAGATATCTTCAGGAAATTCGATAAGGATTAATATCGAAACTATTTCCACAATATCTGAAAAAACCATCCAGATCGGCTAACTATAGCATATAGCTGCCATACAAACCGAACGAACGGAATAAAGTTCTGTAAGAAAACTTTTGTATTTATGAAGCGTATTATAGCTTCGGAGCAACTGAAGTTAACGGTTTTTCTTGTTCAGTATATTTTTGTAGATTTTTACATAAGCTTTTTGCTTTAAAATGTCTACAGAAATTGCTACATGACAACATAATAACAACAACTCAATAGGAATGTGCCAAAGAAACAACAACTTTGCAAGCGCGCCGACGTCAAATTCTTGCCACTCGTCATTGCAACATGTAAATGGCGCGTGCGGCATACACTTATAGTATGTTGCAATTTTTTCCCAAAAAAAAAAAACAAAAACAAGTTTTTTATATGAAGCGCGTTTTTAGCTTCTTTTTTTGCCAGCTTGCAACAGGACGCGTACCACCTTTAGCCACCTGTAACTGCATTTCGGCTACCGTTTCTTTGTGTGCTCCACCAGGGCGCACTTCGTCGCTTAACACTTCATTTACTACCGCACTTAAGTCTAAAGAAAAGAGTGAAAAAATGGAAAAAATTACACACATTTTTGACGCGCCCAGCTACGAAGCTGAAAAACCAGTTCGTACAGCTGCACTGAGGCAAAGCTCCATCACTGCACTGCCTGCAACTGCAACGCTGCACAACGCACAACACAAGACAGGCTGCTTGGCGCAGACCTCGCAAGTGTCCAGCCAACCAGCCAGGCCAAGAGCCCATCCTTGCTTTCTGCCGCCGCCGCCGCAGCCGCCGCTGACCAGCTGTGCATAATGCATGGTAATATGTTGGCGATTGTTGTAATTGTTTTCTGACATTGTTGCTTGCTTGTATATGACAGCCTGCACGTCATTGTTGTAGTTGTTGTCGTGGTAGCGTTGCACCTTTATTGCTGCATGCATACCTTTGAGTTGTCAAACTTGCAGTTCTTTTTTGACAACTTCTTTCAACAGTTGCGCGGCGCTGCTTCCTCTTGCTTTCCGCCGCGCGCAGTCACTTGCGTATGTCGCACACGTGCGGCGCGCTGACAGTCGCTGACGCATATAAATTGAGAATTCTTTTATGCAAGTGAAGCGCAGCGCAGCGCGTCGAGGAAATTAAGATTCGTGTAGGCGCTTGTGCACTTGCGCGCACACACACAATACACGATTGTGCAGTGCCTGTGTGTTCGTTTGACATATTTGGCAAGCTGCCCGCGCTGGGCGCGCCTCACCCACCGCCAATGGAGCGCGTCTGCGGTGATCCGTCAATGGCTGATAGCGCGCGCGCCAGCAACTACTTGCCCTTTTTGTTGTTGGTTTTGTATTTTTTATCATCACTTATGCAGCGCTTGATTTTTTCGCAAATTTGTTAACACGCTTGTTGTTGTTGTTGTTGCAATTTTTGTTTATTATCGCAATCTGTGTCACAAGCAATACAACTCTGGCATTTTTTTGTGATTTTTGCTTGCTTGGCTCTCCTGATTTCCTCCACTGCGTGCTTTTATTTTTGCTTTTAATATTTTGTTTTGTTATTGTTGTTTATTTACTCATTTTTATTTGCGTTTTGCGTGTCATTGACCCTGAAATGTAATTGACCAACGAATTCATCGCGTGTAGTTCGCATGCATTGATAATTCCGACATATGTAAGCGCACATAAATCATCAACAACAACAATGAAATCAAGTTAAAAATATTTACAAAAACAATAGCGCTGACTTTGTTGAATCAACTGTTGATTCGTGGCGTAGAGCAGTAGTTTTTAGGGGGGATGCGATATTTTACTCGATGAAAGAAATAAATTTTAGATTAGAAGTGTAGCCAGAAAGATTAGAAAGACCAGAAGGAGGAGGACCTGGTCTTTCCCACCTAGTGGATGCCTTCTTCTGCCTCTGCTTTCCCGGGCGGGTACTGCGACGAATACTCTCAGAGCTGGAGTATTTTCCTTCATTCGGACGATATGACCTAGCCGAGTTCTTATTATCATTCCTTTTAATATTAGTAGTCGACATCTGCGGCCCAAGTTGTTTTAAATTTAAAACATATTCGTCGATTAAATATCTACAAGTGGCCAGAGTCATGTAAAATCCCGCTTTTTCGGAGTCTAATAGGTACCACTCTGCAACCTATACTGGCTAGTTTATCTGCTTTCTAGTTATTAAGCATACCACTATGCTCTGGAACCCACTCCAGGTTTATCGTGAAATATGATGTTAGACCAACTAAGAGTTCAAGGCATTAATTCACTATCTTCGATGAAGCCCTCTCGATTATATAGACTCATCCGTATAGATATTAACCCCTGCGTTCCTGGCTACCTCGGTCCTTTCCCTCCGTTCTCATAAAAGGGGAGAACAATTCCAGGAGCCCTGCTGAGGTGATGTAATACCTGTCCATGAAGTTGGAACCTAGGGCCTTGAGCCAGCTTCTGCAAGTTGCTGGGCAATCCAGAATCAGATCTTCTGGAGTTTCCTGCTCCATGTTGAACAAGTGCTTCCTGAGCCTGATAAGGCGTGATAAGGAGGCGGACTTTGTCTCGTGCGAAGTTGATCATTTCCGTAAACCTTGCAAGGTGTACCCTCCTAGAAGTAACTTGGCAAGGCGCATTCCTGCTGTTTGCTGCCAATGCTGGATAGTGCTACCCCTCAGTAGTATGTCGAGTGTGGAATCGTTCCACTCCTTTGTAAAGTTCAACCTGTTTGCAACGCCGTACCTTGGAAGAAGAGACAGTGGTATGTTTCGCTACCTGTTTGATCACTAGATGCAGCGGTGTGAGCTCCAGCATAACTTCAAGTGCTGTAGTTGGGCAAATGTTCATTGCCCCTCAGGCGCAGACACAGGCGAGCCTTTTCAGCTTCGATAGTTAAAGGCCTACTGAAGACTGTGTTGCCTTAGATGCCCTGGTTCGACAGGCTCACTTTTTATTGCGTTTTGTCTCTCTAGTACTCAGCCAAAGACAATTTTGGCATGATCCGTTCCCTGAACTATTCCAGAGCAGAGCACTGCGATATTATCTACTTTCACCCAGAAATACACGAACTGCCATTTGACGTTTATTTACCAATCATTTTTGATAAGACAAACATGTGTTTTCATACAAAAATTAAATTCCTTAAAATTAGGCTTTAAAGGGCAATCGGCCTCATACGCAACCAACCCTCTGCAAATCTACGCCCGCTGACGCGTAATCGTGAAGCAAATCGCCCATTAAAATACTAACCAAAATACCCGAGTGCGCCACCCCAAGTTAATTAAAACAACGAGCACACTCGCGGCAACTATTACACCACACATCTATACATACATACATACACACATACATACATACATACATACAAATATACAAACACAACCATTGCCCCACGAGCGCATACGAAGCGACCGCACTCACGCATTGGCAGGTGATGCACCTACACTTGTTCGGCCACTCTCGCGCGCGCACAGTTACAATTACAATTTCAATTACAATTACCATTACACCTGTTCTCCGTTAACTAACGAAGCCACTAAGGCAGCAGTGAGCCATAAAAAAACGCTTGCCACCACGCCATCGCCATCGCCCCTGCGCGCATCGCCTGTTGCACACATGCTGACACTTTTATTAGCAACTAGCAACTAGTCTGCATGTACATACATGTGTATATGTATGTATGGTGTGACGGTGCGTTCGTTTGCGCTGCCTTCAGCTGTCGGGTCGTTAAAAATATGAAAATTTTTATTGCGATTTTATAATTCCTCTGGATTTTTACTATCTTACCAACTATGAATTTTATATGGCGACTTTATGTTGAGTGCTTCCTTATGTGTTTCTTTGCGGCAACTAGTTGCTGCGCTGCGCTGCTCTCCATGTCTAGTTCTGTATATATACTTACATATATACATTTTTTTTATTTTTTTTTATTTTTTATGGTTTTTTCACGTTTTCATTTTGTACTTTCTTCGTTCGCCTCATGTTGTCCATTAGTTCTTTGTCTAATTGCTCGTTTGCCACAAACTGCTGTTTACCGTTATTGTCGTAAATAAATTATAGGGTATTTAAATGATACAACAACTGTTGCTTTGGGTTAATGAAGTCAAGTCTGTGTGCATATGTTGGTATGTATGTATGTGTTTATGGTGCGGCGACAAGTGTCGTTTCGCGCTTGTGCATGGAGCATGTGTTCGGTTGCAGCAGATAACAGTACCTGTTGAACGCTCATGTGGTAAACCAAAGTTCACTGTTGGCTGCTTTTAATTATTTTTATTTTTTGCTAAAATCTGCGAAGAAATATCTTCTAGGTTTTTGCTATGCAGGTAAGTTTTAGTTGAGTCTGTAATCAACAGAAGAATTAAGGATTTTCTACTTTTAAACCTTTCTCCAGGGTTGTGGGCTGGGTTTGGAACCAGCCACGTAAAAACACCCCCAATGAAAAGCGAAAACAGCTGCGGATGAGAGACTCCTCGACTATAACCGCCTAAGCGGTATCTACGCCATTAACGAAGAAGAAGAAACCCTTTTAACGATCTTAATCAATTGAATCTTGAACTGCCAGTTCGATAACAATTGGACTTGTACAATATATATAAGATTTACACTTCAAAGGTGACCGATATTTCGATATTCTGCTCACTTAACTCCGTAAGGCTCTAAACTCCTTGCCTCTTAAGCGATGGAATCTTGACCCTCCAAATGAGCAACGTCTCGAATATATAAAATAATAATAAGAGAATATATCAAGGATGCCCAATATCTCGATATCCCGCTCGCTTAACTTCACTAACTCAACTAGAATACCTTCCGCGAGTATTTTGGCATAAAAGCTTTAGTTAGATCTTCGGCTCAGCTTCTCTTTGCATTTTTGCCTAGTTAAGACACATTTATTGGATCCATCTTTCGAAAAATAAGTATCAGAGATTTATGAGGCGCCAATTACTATGCTTAGTTGGTGGAAATTGAGCTAATGATCTCTACTCAAAGGTTAGTAATGTTTTAAAATATTTCTCGGTATGAGATCGAGAAAATGTTTAGGATTAAAGTTTGAATAAGTTTCTCATTATGCAATATCAATATGTACATATATATTTTTTAATAACGGTTATAAAATCTTACTTGTTTCAAATATATATTACATCATAGGCCTTAAACAGTCAAGTTTGGTTGGACTCACCTGGAAAAAAGAAAAATAGAAATAAGCAAATAATCTGGAATTATAAATATTTTATTATTTTTAGATCTCTATATCAAAACAGTTTAAGTTAAGTTTACAAGCTAAAATGGGCTGATCTCTTGTAAAAGCATTGACACCACTTAACTCTGGAACAATATATCGAAACGTTTAGTCATCTTAAAAACCAAGCCTAGATATGAAGTCGCTCTTAAAGTTCGCAA